>NC_053126.1:7908248-8208248 GCF_010015445.1 Perca fluviatilis | reverse complement strand
TTACGCGCTGAAGGCCTCCTTGATGTTGATGAAACGATACAAGGCAGGTTCGCAGATGAGTCCTGCACTCTGGCACGCCGTCACACACGACTGGCCCTCCAGGGAAGCCAAAAGGCGCAGGGCGCTGAGGGGTGGCCAGGACGGGCAGGAGCTGGCGTTGGAGGCCCAGGTCAGGATGCTGGAGTTTGGCAGGAGGACGAAAGGACTGGGAGGGCTGCTCAGCCAGGATGAGTTTACTGGAGGAAACGGAGCTTCAGGGGAACAAAAGTCCTGCAGGTGCAAAGATAAAGTGACCCAGATCAGTATTGTGTTCAGTGTTATATTGCAAACACTTTGACCTGCCAGCTAAAATAAACTCTACACTCCAGTACAGAGCAGTGACAAGTTATACATTCAGCTCTGCAACACATCTGTCTGGACAGCTAATAGAGGAAATAACAAAAAGAACAATTAAGATACAAACGGTGCATATCAGAGCTGACAAGTCCTCGTCAATCTTCCAGGAAATGATATGAATGTAGTTATGCCACCCAATAACAATTGAGGTTTGGAAGCAGAATTAGGCTGTGGTGAGAGCCCTGATTAGATTCCTCGTCCAGCTGGGGCTATTCATAAGACCCAGGTAATAACATTTCTCTGACATGTCCCACTGGCCTCCAGACCCGTTTATTAAACAGGCTCCCAGTGCCCGCAGGCAATAACTACGCTTCCAATCTCTCCATCACTGCTGCACTTCCACTCCACTGAGACACACACACACACACACACACACACACACACACACACACACACACACACACTTTTCTTTATAAAAAACAGTGTATTTTAATGTCTATGGGTCTTGTGAGAAAATCCCCAGTACTTTCTGCTAGTCATTAACAAAGTACATGTATATGTAATTATAGCAACTTTAGAATGATGTCTTTTTGATTCTACCACTATGAGTCATCAACATGCCCAATACTTCACATAAGGGAGAAAGAAGAACATCTGAAACAAACCTGCGTCTTATTTTGGTAGATTTGATAGTGATATTTTACTCAACAGAACAGAGGTCTGGAGAAGCAATATTTCCAGTCGGATAACCACACAGATTGGAAAGAACTTTGTTTAACCGTGTCATGTACTGTCCATATTATGCGCTAATTAAAAGAGAACGTGCAGGCGAGTCATTAACTGTACCGTCTGTTTTAATCATTCATGAGACCTTGTTGCTTCCTCACTACTTGCTGTAGTTCTGCACATTTTTTAAATGCAGGGGATGACTAAAATGGACATTTTGGAAAAATGTTTAGTGAACAAACACAACAGGCTTCTTTCACAGCAGATATTTTGAACTGGCATAGTATGCCATGCCAGTGTGACAGTGAGCCAGTAGGCACAATACCAGGACCCTCAAACTGAAGCAGCTAAATGGAAATGGAATTCAGCCTTCATTAATCGTTTTATTATTCACACATGTGCTCCTCCTGCTGGGACATGTCAAAATGACTTTGGTAAAATAGGCCTATACAAACAAAATCAGTTCATTCATCAAGCATTTACGTCGACTATTAGCATTTATCCCATTTCACTGGAGCCACCATTTATTGTTAATCTGTCATATACTGGGGAATGGTGACATCATCAGTAGGTTTTATGTTCATCCAATCAGGTATCTCAGCTCTATGTTGGATCAATCCCCTGCTGTTAGGAACAGCTGGACATTGTCAATCTGACCACACAAGAAATTGTCTTCACTGATTGTTCTAATTAGTTTTTTTAATAACTGCATTATTCCATATGGTTACAGCCAACAAAGAAAACCAACATCCGTCTCTTTCCTCTCTAAATGTGTGTGTTTGACCTCCACTCTTGAATTAAATGAGAAGTGTCAATCAAGTGAAGTTAAAGGGATACAACAAAACAAATACTAATAGGACAGGTAAAAGTGTGAAGTGTGTGCCGTCATGCAGACAATGTTTACAGGGGAAGAGACTGAGCTGCCATAAGAGTACATTGTATGCGGGTCAGAGTGGTACTGGAGCTCTGCCAGCGGCTGCAGGTGAGAGGAAGTCATTGTGGGAGATAACCAGGACAAGAGGTTCAGTCAGACGAGGTTGGTAATAGAAGTTAGAAATAAATCGGAAAAGTCAGAAATGGTGGAAGAGAAGGTTGAATAAAGAGAGCGAGCAGAGTGTAATTGGGAGTCTGACAATGTATATGTCAGGCGGGCAGTCACAGTCTCAGTCAGACACGGCACATTGAGTGTGAGTGTGAGTGCGAGTGCGAGTGTGTTTGTGTGTGTGTGTGTGTGTCTGACAGCCTGGGGAGAGATGGTGCCAGAGCAGAGGCTAACACATTTATTTTACCTGCCACTGCCAGACAGTATACCAACCATCAGGACATGATGGATATACCAGAGGACAACAACATCTGTAAATATAGTATACAGTATAGAAATGAGTGTGTGGGTATGACTGGGTATGACTGTGTGTGTGTGTGTGTGTGTGTGTGTGTGTGTGTGTGTGTGTGTGTGTGTGTGTGTGTGTGTGTGTGTGTGTGTGTTTGTTTTATTTTGGTTGCACTTCTGTCTGAGTACTCAACCTGGATTTCAGTAAAATTACAACATCATGTCTTGATTATTGATGAATTCCCATTCTGATGTGAGTAAAAGGCTGGAAGCCCATTTTTATGTATGAGCTTTACTTTTCTCTTTCATCACCGTCCTCGAGGACCATCATTGAGAAAAATTAGTCACCGTGCTAGTCTATTAAACGTGCAGCTGTCGCCTGCAAATAATTTAATAGCTGACCCAGGCAGTGGAGCCGAAGAATAAACATTGTGGCTCAGCAACTAAGAAATCCCAGAAAGGAACTTACAGTACATAGAAGTATAGCTTATTTAATTTAATTGAATGGAGATAATGCTTCAAAGAGAGGGGAACTTGTGCGGTTGTAATAATCCAACTGCTGGTTTAATTCTTAAACTATCATCAGTCATTCATCCATTCAAACATTCCTTGGAACTTTCCTCCAAACACAGGCTGAAATGAATACAGACATCACAAATTTGACCAAAGTCACAAATTATTTAAATGAATACTCAAAGTTAAGCTTGAAGCTTCCTCCTACAGTGACCCAGTGTCAGCAGAAGAAAAGAAAAATGGACTGTTTTTATATAGCGCTTTTCTAGTCTTAAAGACTACTCAAAGCGCTTTTACATAGTACAGGAACCATCCACCATTCACACACATTCACACACTGCGGCCAAGGCTGCCATACAAGGTGCCACCTGCTCATCAGATAAACACTCACACACATTTACACTCCGATGGCACAGCATCGGGGGCCCAAGGACACTTCCACATGGGACTGCAGGGACAGGGATCGAACTACCAACCTTCCGATTGGCAGGCGACCGCTCTACCACTGAGCCACAGCCGCCCCGGCTCAAGACAAAGAATCTCTTTATGTCACTCCTATATGATATATATTCTACGTCTCCACAATTGTCCGTATGCTCTGTACAGTACAATCTGAGTACTTGTATTTTTGCTAAAATATGCCAGACGTGTCTAAATACACAAAATTTGGTCCATGCACCTTTGTTTGCTTATATTGGTTGCAAACTATAAATGCAAGGTAAACTTTAAAGGTTCCCTATGGAGTTTGACTACTATTAAGACTACAGTATGGAGCAAAGTTTCTATGTGTAGGTCCCTGTTTTGTTTGTTCTTGTGTGCAAGGATGCCCGTGATAGTGATACACATTCCAGCAATTCCACTGACTCAACATTTAACACGTTTAAGATCTCAAACAATGCATCCGTGGTAAGCAACACTGAATAGAAACAGAAACCTTGTTTAGCTAGAGTAAAACTCCACTGGGTACCTTTATGAGGATTTAATATTGCACTTCCCTGAAGTTGGAGGGATCACAAGATTCATAGTTTAAAAAGAATGGCCAAAATTCTTCATCTGAGATGTCCTGACTTGTAGCCTACATTTTTCACAATAACAACCATTCTTGTTAATCCCTTTTATTTGCCTACATCTTTCAAACACTTCACCTCCAATTTGTAACACAAGCCTAAATTGAAATAACAATGATGGCATCATCAGGGTTACTTTTTCAGACTTGAAAAAAGCGGAGAGGAGGAAAGCTCCTCCAGAGCCACAGAAGACTTTATGCAACTGTTTTCTGTACTACTTTACTAACTAACTAGTACTAACCGTACTAAGTACTACATTAACACTAACACATTAACCAACTAATATATACTCTATATATATATATATATAACACATATTGGACACAGACTGCCTACTGGCAATTAACCTAAACTTTTTGTAGCAATGTTTACAATGACAATTTAGTAACATTATTTATTTAAACAGTTGCTTCCCGACTGCAGTCAGCCTCATTAACAAGGCCCGGGACCCTGGTTTAATCTGGTTTCTATTGCCATGTTTTATTCTGCTAGAAGGCAGCATATGCACCTAAAATAACTTGTATTACATCATTATGACCTTACCCAGCATGCCTGCTGGTTACGTTGAGTTTTGAGACCCACCTGGTTCTGAATGTAGGCATGAACTCTTTCAAGCATCCCCTCACAGGTGTACTCATAGGGCAGGAATGGCTGCACCTGCAAACACAGATGTGCACACAGATGAAACTGTGTTAGAGTGTGTGTGTGTGTGTGTGTGTGTGTGTGTGTGTGTGTCCACAGAACCAAGCCATTGTAATTACAGGAAGAGCGCATCTAATAGTTAATCAAAGCTGACACATTCATTAGCGTAATTGTGAGAGGCTTATATCATGCCACACATTAAAATCAATGACTTAATGCATCGCAGGTGACAGTTTTGAAAATTGATTTCATTATTTTTTAGTGATGACTGCATCAATATGTCAAACAGGTCATCCAGTGCTGTGGAGGCTGATGTTTCTTGTGCGTTCTGCGTCCTTTGGGTGCCGTTTATCAGTGTCGCTTTTACAGCCTGTCACTCATTGTCTGTCTCGTTGATGACAAGAAATGGATTTAAATTCACTGAGAGAAAACTGATCAATAGCTTGTCCTCTTCTTTCAAGTGTTCTTCTATACAAACGTCGGGAACACAGCAGTAGGAACAGGAAGACACAGTTTTGATGGTGGTGTAGAAAAATGACTGCAGTTTGGAGATGAGGTTTATATTGCTGTAATTACTGCATTTTGAAACCTATTCCGTTTTGATGATATCAATAATTAGGACATATATCAGGATACATTCTGCCAGGATTCTCAGTGCAGAATGGGAATGTGCAATGAATGTCTCCCATGGTAGCTAAAGTGAGATCTCATTGTTTACTATCAAGCCACTAAAGCACTCAGGCTTTTAAATTGATAAATGGTTCCTTTTAGTGTTGTGTTCCTTTTAGCATTCTCTTATTACTTTATTTCATCTGAGTTTAATGAAATGTATCCGGCACTTCATCAGATATTCCGCAATGCAATTTGCCTTTTGGGCATCTTTATACAATATAATCTGAGAGAGAGAGAGAAAACAAATGCTTCATAGAGGGCGATTTGAATTCAGCAGTCGAAAACATTTTTAGAATGACTGTGCAATTCATATACCTAAACTGATTGCATTGCTCGGCCACAAAAATATGTGAGCAACTATCATTATTTCACACCATCAATCAATGGCGATAAAATGAAACTTCCTCCACATTGCGGAGGCGAGTTAGGCTGGGACCAGCCGTGTCCAGAAAAAGGCACACAAAAACCCAGCTGGCGGGTAAGATCAGGCAGGTGTAAGTAAACTAAGATGTATCTCATTAAACCTAAACACTGCATGACATATACTAAACTGCGGTCATCTAGGTTGTCTTGGGCAAGAACACTGAATGCCGAATTGCTTCCGATGCTGAGCTATCGGTGTGTGAATGTTTATCTGGGGAGGAGGTGGCACCTTGTATTGCAGCCTCGGCCACCAGTGTATGTATGTATGTGTGTATGTAAAAAAGCGCTTTGAGTAGTTGTTAAGACTAGAAAAAGTGCTATATAAATGCAGTCCATCTACATTTACAATGAACTACTGTTTTCCAAATACTACATAAATGAAAGGAACATTTTGTCATTTTGGGAAATGCGCTTATTAAAGCAACACCAAAGATTCTTTTGTACCTTAAAATATTGTCTCCAAAATTGTTTCAGTGGTTCAACTCGTACCAGCTTTGCGGCCCTCTCTCGGCTCAACAAGATCATGGAAAACAAAGCTGCTCTAAGTTGCATTTCATCTTTTACAGTCAGCCTGTGTGATTAGTATTGTTTTTTGCTTCCCAAAGGATCCACTTTTTAAACTACATGCCAGCGCCACAACTGGTACTTCATTTTGCCTCTATCAGCAGGAAACACAAGGTCCATTTAACACACCTGGCAGGTAGAGGCACTGCGAGAGGCCTGGCTGTGGCTCGGTGTTGTTCTGGTGACAGATTGAGCACAGTGTGATTGATTAACATCATCTGTTGCGGACAATGCTTTCTGCCTGTGGGGCTGGCCTCTGGAAGGCTGCCATGTAAACCCAGGTGTGGGCAAAGTTTACCGACTGAGCCGCTCAATATCTCAAGCAATTAGCAGGGTGGAGAGCAGAGACGGAGCCAGCTAAGCATTTTGCTGTAACGCAGGATGCCATGATTAAGTGCTCTATTAAAGGCTGAGGGATTCAAAAGTGGGTCAAACCAAGACTGTAAAGCCAAACTATTATTAATATCAACCATCATGCAGCAGTGTAAAGTGTACTGGGAGTTATTTTGTTGAATGAGTTATGCTGAGGTTGGCTGGCCAACGCCAATAAATTAACATACATTGATCCTCATGATCTCACGGATGGCCGCATCAAACTCCTCAGAGTTATTGAAGTCGATAGTGATGACATGCGGCCTGCCAATGTACTGCTCTGCATACGGATGCTGAGAGGACACCTGAGGGAGGAAGAAATGTGATATATATTCACAATCACAATTCAACAATTGAAGTCAAGATCTGTGTGCATATTTATTTGCTATTATAAGTGCTGTTTTTTCATCCATCAAGAGCATCTACCTTCCTGGAGGTGGGCTTCCCTCTGAAGAAGTCATGATTAAGAGAGCTGTGAGGGGGATTGAACTTGGGTTGTAGAAAGATGCAGCCATTGGCTATGGCCTCTAAAGGTGCGGGACCTTCGTAGGGGAAGCCAAATCCAATGAACAGCTTGACAGGAAAAGGAAAAATAAAAAAGGAGGAGATCATGAGTCTATACACTGAGCAGCTCATATCCAGGTCAACACTTAGCTGGACTCTACAAACGCATAAAAATGTCAACAAAAACATTTCATTATGATCCAGAATGTGTGTATGCAAACATCTGAGTCATCATTTTCCAAGCTCATGAAAGCCTCAGTGATGTTCCCACCTTGGCCTTTCTGAGGAGCTGCTGCAGCTCCGGCTGAGGCAGCAGACCGTGGTTCTTGACAAAGGCGGGCACCTCCGGAGGACGCTGTGCCTCATAGTACACCGTCCCATGGATCTCCATGTAGCGATTCAGAATGGCCAGGAACTTTTCCTTTCCCTTTGAGACATACAGGTGCAAAATAAGTTAAACACTTCAAAAGAGGGCAATGTAAAGTCATTTTACGTTTTTTCAGTGCACCAGATCCCAATTGGCTAGTTTAAGCCTTTGACTGCCCACTTTGTGTTCATGTTTTTAAGGCTATTGCCCTTTGCGTATTAAATGTTTGGACAGATTATTCGGCATCTTTGTAGAGCTTTTAGTTGTCTTATGTTGTTTTGAAAACTCACAAAAGTGCATACGTCTTTAATAGATGAACGCGGGGCGACCTCTAGCTCACCCAGTAGAGTGTGCGCCCCATTGTAGGCTGAGTGCTTGGAAGCGGCCCCGGGTTCGAATCCGACCTGCGGCCCTTTGCTGGGTGTCGCCCCCCCCCCACTCTCTTCCCCCCCCCTTTCCTGTCTTCAAGCTATCCTGTCGATTAAAGGCCATAAAAAGTGCAAAAAATTATCTTAAAATAATAAAAAAAAAACACTAGATCAACGCTGCCAATGCTAATTCAACCAAGCGTGAGCTGTCTTTGAAGCAGCATTTGTCATGGGGATTTAGCTCAAAGTTAAAGCCGGTTTTTATAAAGCGATTGCATTAACATTAAGCCCACTGTCTTGTTGGACTGCAAAAGACAGAATATCTGATGCCAGCTATGCTTTTATTTGCTTTTTCTTGTTTTACATTTTACTATTTTACTTTAAACTCTGTGAAGTTTCTCCTGCAGTACTGACACCAGCTACGACCAGTTAAAGGAACTGAATAGATTCATCGGTATTACACACACAACCACTCTTGAAAAGGGCAGAGGAGAAAAGCCCAAAGGTGTCGGGAAAGGACAAGAGCATCACCACAGCCTGAACAAAAGTATTGGTTCATGGCAATGAGGCAAGCTGATCTAATGAGCCGAATCTGCTCTTGTTAGCACTACCACATATGATCATCATCATCATCATACTGATAACGATCAAGTGCCTGTGAAGTTATGAAAGACTTAAATCAATGTTT
Source organism: Perca fluviatilis (assembly GCF_010015445.1). Lineage (NCBI taxonomy): Eukaryota > Metazoa > Chordata > Actinopteri > Perciformes > Percidae > Perca > Perca fluviatilis. Next base: position 8,199,676 of record NC_053126.1, on the reverse strand, counting down.
ATCTTCCGCGTTGCCCGGTGGAGACAATAGACCGTTTTCACGGCAGACATGTTGACATGTCATAGTAGGAAAAGCACAGGTGTATTCAAGCCATTAATTATGGCTGCATTCCACTTAGGAGAGGCCGTGGTTTTGTCCATGCTGACTCACTGAAATAGCTTACTGGGACACTTGATGGAATTGAGCCAACGTTAAGATTATCAATTTCAGCTGTGCTTTTCCTACTATGACAAGTCAAAAATGTCTGCTGTGAAAAAGGTCCATTTTCTTGACTCATTTCACGGACATTAAAACTGAATTAGTTTATCTCAAAAGGTGTTTTTTTGGGGGGTATGTTATGATTTATTCACTAATGCTATGCCTTCAAGGCATAAATCATTTATAAATGTCATCCAAGTGTTATTCCTCATTTTTCATCTTGGGTCATTTTAATGTCTTTGTGAACATGGAGATGAAATCACACTTTCTTTTACTTAAAGTAATATTCCTCCCAAAATCTCTTTAACAATCAAACATTATTGGGTAAATGGTGCAAGTTACAAGAATTACAATTGTCCAGTTTTTATAGGAATAAAAAAGGTATGAAAAACCTTCTCAACTTCATTAATTTCTCTAAATTGGCTTAAAGGTCCCATGGCATGAAAATTTCACTTTATGAGGTTTTTTAACATTAATATGCGTTCCCCCAGCCTGCCTATGGTCCCCCAGTGGCTAGAAATGGTGATAGGTGTAAACCAAGCCCTGGGTATCCTGCTCTGTTTTGAGAAAATGAAAGCTCAGATGGGCCGATCTGGAATCTTCTCCTTATAAAGGTCATAAGGAGCAAGATTACCTCCCCTTTCTCTGCTTTGCCCGCCCAGAGAATTTGGCCCACCCATAAGAGAGAGACATCATGGCTTTCAAATGATGACGTTGGTCAAGGCCACACCCCCACCCTCCACCGTGCCCCCCCCTCTCTCCTCCTCAATAGCTACAGACACAGAAATGGCACATACTAAGGAAAGCTCATTGTGGGACTGGCTCTAGGAGCTGTAATTCTGCACCAAGGCTGAATTTTGGGAAAGAGACTTCAGATACAGTTTTAGGGGACCACTGTGGTCTTTATAAAAGCATCAAAACAGCACCATGTCATGGGACCTTTAAACATTTTATTTTATTGTGCTCCTCTGTGCTACATTACAGAAAAAGTTCATAATTTAGTGATAGTGCTAGATGTCAGGAGATTTTTAAATATCTGAAGTCACCGTAAACTATTTCTGAAATGACATTCAAAAGTTGCCAACAAAACTGAAGTGGACTATATTTTCGAGGCAACAAAAGGTGTAATGTTTTTTGGTATTGAGGGAATCGATAACGCCAGTGAAAAGTAGGTGTACTTACTTGAAGCTGTGTGGATCCATCAATGATGCATCATGGGATGGAATACAGAATAGTACATGGTAAGAACAGAAGTATGAAGAGGAGGGGAGTGGAGCAGGGAGAGACAGGTGTTGAGGAAAAGAGAGAATATGACATGAAGTATTAGTCATTTTTCCTCTAATAGGACCCTTACACGCCCCAAATCTCTCATGTGAACCTCAAAATGTGGAGGAAGAGACTGCTCTCAACCAGGGGGGATTCATTGTCTGGAGAGACCCCAACAGTCTTTTACCCAATACAATCTTTCAGATGCACAAATGTTACACTGCAGCTCAACTTGTTCTGAGAAACCGGGAATGTTATGTCGGTGCAGGAACAAAGCGGCAGTGAACCAAACCTTGTGGGAGGCTGCAGCATACTTCAAAGTTACAGGAAGAGCGAGAAACCTTGCCAATAGCTCGAAGGGAAAATTTACTCTAAACAAAAACAATTGTTCCTATACCATCACACTTCAGGACAGATTCCTGTAGGAGAAACTGTGCAGGAAATGTAACATTGAGCCGGTGTTTCACAGTGCACGTTGTCAAGGTTTGCTCAGGAAAGGGAGTTCTCCAAACTTTACATTTATCCTGATTTTATCAGATTCATCTGGGATGCAACAATTATAACGTATAAATTCAATCTGTCTGTTTGATTCATGTCATGCGTAGGGGTATAATGACTCCCCTAAAGCCGGGTTTTCAAAGTCTGACACTGTGGGCTCCCCCTCAGACAAAATGGAGACAACTGGGGAACTATGGAGGGCATAAACAGGAATTAGAATGTTAATGTGCGCTACTATTGCAACTCAGTTTTTAGCCTATATTTGCTTGAATTTTGGAAATTTGTCAGATTTAAAAGTATGCCGAATTAGTAACTCCTGTTTGCGATGTGCCCATGGACTTTCACTGGATTGATTTAATAATGGACAAAACTTAGAAACATGATGATTTAACTCCAAGAAGAAATACGATTTTTGACTCAAATTCACCTCACGCAGTGAGTTTGCCTTACCTCCTCTTAAACTCTCCTGTGTTCCCCATGGGGAAGCATGCATCACAGTTTGAAAACCTCTGGCCTAAATCATGTTCCTATCGATAACTGGTGGTGTCATAACCCAATCAGTGCCCAAGAAAGTGTCCTAGAGTACATTTACATTTTTACTTTAGCCCAAAAATCATTTTGTACAGCATAATTTGTACAAATTTTGTAGAAGTTCTGTATTTGACACTTAAGGATACCTAATTTCTAGCAGGATTTTTGACACTACAGTTCTTTATAATGTAACAAAAACAACCAAACGCTACACTGTTTAACATAAGCTGAACAAATGTATAGTGTTTTGTTTAAGAGGACATCTTTACGAGAGTCATTAGGGTAACATGAAACCATCCGAGAAGCCTCTCATAAGAGTTGTGAAATGTCTTGTTGCTCTTCTATAACAGATGGATACTTACTTGCCATTTGAACCCAGAGTTAAACAAGATGGCATCACACTTACAGTAACAGGATCATGTAGGTTTTTCTTTTTGTCTCTTTGACTCGGTGACCCCTTTAAATATACGTGTAATTCTTCAATGCAAAGCCACAGAGTGAACAATCTTTTAAAGGAATCAAATTTGAATGAAAATGAAAACCTGAACGAATCTAATGACCGAATGAATTTTTGCAGGGGCTAGTGTGTGATACTGACCTTCCACATGCTGGCTTCTTTGCCGTACACAACAGCCATATTGTTAACCTTGTTACGCTGAATGTTCAGCCTCTCCGTCTCATTCAGCTCCTCCGCCACAAAACCCATAAAAGAGTTGTCTGGAGTGTGGGCTGCCAAGGACAAACAAAGCAATTGGCAACACGACACCTCAAGTCCAATTTCATGTCTCAAAAAAAAAAAAAGGTGATTAAACTAAAAGGAGCAGCTGTGGGGATCCAGACTGCTGTGCATGTAGAGAATACAGAACAAAAGCAGCACTGTGGGGAATCTGTAAAGCTGAAATTCATAATACTGTATTTTATTATCAATCAGTATTCCATTCATTTGTGCGGCAGAGTGTGGTGAAACGACGCCACTGCTAACTTCATCAGTTTGCACACATAGCGCATTTGCATTCTCATCACCTGGTTGGTAGACTTTTGCATATCCATAAAATGAGTCAAAGCAACGCTTTCATCTCCGTCATCATCAAGGGGTTTTGGATCGCAGCTTTAACGTCCCACAGCTTACAACTCTCAGGATGCAAAACAACACTATGAATGGTAGCACACACACAAAGCAAATCTGCTACAGCATGGAGATGCCAAGTGGGTAGTCAATTTTTAAACCCAAGACGAAAGCTGACATCTTTCACAGTGTCAGGCTCATTTTGGAAACAGCAGGGCGGCCGATTGTCACAGATTTGAATCAAAGACTACTCTTTTTTTTTTTTTTTATCTTTTTGTTACCTGTTTGTTTTTGTTGCCCTTTTCTGTTTTGTTAACTGTTGTATGTAATTATGATTGTAATGTATATTCAATTATTGTTTAGGACCCCCTCGAAAACGAGATTGTGCATCTCAAGGGGTTACTCCTAATAAAGACATTTTCAACTCCAACAGCTGAAGTTTTGTCTGTCACCAATTTCACCAAATGTGCCGTGACCACCCTTTTCTTTTCTCTGACCCGTATGTGGCTGCTCGCGCTCTCAGTAACATAAACACGGACGAACACCTACACAAACCAAAAACACGTCATGTTTTTTTTGATGTCACCGGTGAGGGTTTATGCAGAGTGTTTCCCATAAGCAGATGCACAATGTCAGTTAAGAGCAAGACTTGTGTTAGTGAAATTAAAGCCCACATACGGAACATGGTCATGTACTGCTGGCCGTGAAGGTTCCAGTAGCCCCAGTTGGTTCTGTAGCCGTGCCGAGTGGCGTACTCCTCGTGGTTGTAAGCAGGCTCAGTGCCGAAGGTGTCAATCACTCGGATGTGGCACCTGGGACGAAATAAGAAATAGGCTGAGCTAAAATTAGATCAAAGTTGCCTCTTGCTTCCAAATAATACAGTCTCCCTCTGATTGAGTGAGACAAAAACCAGGAAAAGTGAAAAATAAATTGCACCTAGCTTGGTTTAATTTCACCTAATGTAGCACATACGCAGAATCCATCAACAACATGACAGCCATGTAAAATACCTTTCCCATTTTGAGCTTAGAGAGTTCATCTCAGCGACTCTAACTGTCTTGTTGTCAGAGTCTCGGTTTGTAAAGCTGTCAGTGGTGATGGATAGATTCCCCCCCCCCATCCACCACTCGCTGAGCATAGTTTACAGGAGCCTCAAGGTGAGACATCTGAGGCTTAAATCACAGCCTTGTATCACAGCCCCCGCAGGGCCCTCTGCTGACACAGATCATGACACAACCTGGACCAAGTCTGAGATGAAATCGAGTCAAATACGCGGACCAATCTCTGAAATACATTTTAAGGAGATGCTAAGCTCTCTTCACGGGAGTGAGTCTCTTTAGATTCTTAAACTTCTCTCTGATCCTGTGAATGCTCTGTGAACTCTAGACATATAGATTACACTCATTTGACTGCATCAACAATAAACCATATTGAAACATGTTGTGTAAATGTCCTCCCCGATCAAATTCAAACAGAAGAGCCAGGGAGGCGGAGGGGAGACAGTATGTGTTTAGAAGGATATTACATCGGTACTTTATCAGCAGTGAATATTTACACTTGCAAGTCAAAAATCAATTGATGTAATTCAATCTAAAATGGATCAATGCCTTGCCTCTCTCGTCTGTGTCAGGGCAGGAGAGGAAATTAAAGTATTGGAATTTCACTCAGTGACAGCTGAGGAGTGTTGGCCGATCAGCTGACCTTGGACTGACGCTGATTGGAATCAGTGGAGGTTATCCGCGGCTGCCCTGCCAGGACCTCTTTTTACACTATTCAAAACGCAGGAGAATCAGGATGAATTATTGTAAAAGGAGTTATTTAATGAATCTGGCACCCGTCTCCGCCTATGCATTCAACCGCAATACAGCTACTCAATATAATCTAACAACAACTGTATTACAGCCCACACCATTATCATGACTTTCACACTGCTATAACTTGTATAATTAATTACCAGAGTTGCAGTTTACATTAAAAGCGGTTTGCTTTGTTAGGATAGAGAGAAAAAAATCACTGACTGCTCCAGTGCTGCCCAGCTGGAAAAAAGAAAACAATTACAGAAAGAAAAGAGCTTGTTACCGCTCAGAATTGCGGTTTGTTTCTTTTAGCATTTACAAATAAATGATACAGTATATTTTTTTGTAGTGCATAACTTGCATACAGGCTAGGTCATTCAGTTAAGCAGACAACCTACTTCAACTTTCCTATGTGATGCATATAAAGAGCACCTGCACCTTGATTGATCACTGGGTTTCCCCCAAAGGGAGAATTTTGCTGATGCACAGTGAACTTATAGACCTAGTGTCTACCAGCCAGTCAATATGCCAATATTGAAGTATTTCACCAGAAAGGCAATTATTGGTTACAGAATTGGATACAACAATCACTGCACTTAGAGCTTGACAAACAAATAGAAATAGAAGTTTGTGTGAGAGAGACACACAGAGACAGAGAGAGAGAGAGAGAGAGAGAGAGAGAGAGAGAGAGAGAGACGCAAAAGACTGACTTGTGCTTCCTCAGTGACAGACCCATGTGCTGCTTCATTTGCTGCAAGCCGTGGTAGTCGGTGTAGATGAGGTCAAAGGGCAGAGGTCCTGTTAGAGGACAGCTTCCTCTTCCTGGAGGGACCCCCAGAGACCTGCAGACAGGGCAGATGCAATGTTAGCGTCAAACTGAGCCAAACAGTGTGCACAGTTGCATCCAAACAATCACGGTAATACCACAGAAGTGGTGAAGCACACAAAAATAAAGGGAAAAAACAAAGAAAGAGAAAACGCTGAAAATGGTCGCTCTCTGAGAGAATTTTTATAAACAGAAATGACAGATCATTCCCTATAAAAAGGACTATAAAAAGCCTACAACTACTCTGTGTGTGTGTGTGTGTGTGTGTGTGTGTGCACACACGCGTGTATGACTTGAGTTTGGTCGGGAGAGAAACAGAGCGAGAGAGCGAGAGAGAGAGAGAGAGTGTTGAACACAGGCAGAACTAAAGAGCCCAGTTGCGTTGCGAAGCATGTCAGTGTTCTCAGTGAGTCGGCTGAGCCATTCAACCGAACAGTACAGAATTCAACACTACCAGGCAAACTCACTCATTCACTAAATCCCTAGGTAATAAACACTTACTGCAGGACAGTAATTGTCATCATTTTGCATCATAATGACAGCTGTTAAGTCGCTCAGAAGAAAACTTTAAAATGTGAAGCATTGAATTGTGGAATCGTAAGCAGAAAGTAGTGTACATGCCATGAACACTACTTTTTTCGTTTCCATTGTGGAATTTTTGAGGGCACTCAAACAAAAAGACGGGCAGTAAATTTAGTGCAGTATATAGGGAGTGATTCAGACACTGAATACAACAAGGCTGCTGTATGTTTTAATCTAGTTTTAGAATCTTTTGTCTCGTTTTCAACAAAAAGCACGCAGGTGATTGACAGCAATATTCTTGCATGTTTATGATATAATTAAAATGTGTTGTATTGATAGAGTACAATCTTCCCTTGTTACTTTCCGTTCTGTGCAGTGCAGTGAACCAGACGGGCTTGATCTGTCACGGTAAAACATCTACTGCTTAAAGAAAGAAGCAATAAATAAAAACCAGACGAGAGCAGTTACAAAAGAGCCTTACAGTATGTTACCACCACCAGGGAAAGACAGGAGATATAAATGCATTGTCTGCTATGACAAAGTACAGCGCAGCTTCAGAGTGCTCTGCTTTCAGTCGGCATCAAGGTAGCACTTGGTTTGAGAAAAACGCAATCAAGTGTGTCTGTTTTCATTACAAGAGAAAGTGTTGCTTTGTCAAACTTCAGCTATTCTTAAGAGCCACAGTACGACTAACAATACAGCAGAAGAAGAGTAAGTGCATTTCTGTCCAATTCTAAAAGCACTTAACTGGATGTCAAGATAGTGTGACATGAGGCAGTTTATAAAACCTTTTTACAAATACAACAATGGTTACGTGGGACCACCACACACACAAAAACACACACTTGCACTACTGTGCTTGTGAGGACATTACTACGCAGCGCTGTTGAGTTGTTGATGACATTCTCTGCACGTTCATGGAGGGGCTGTTAACACAATGAATGTAATAAAGATGTGAGAAAAGAGTTTCGAGCTAAAATTCTAGCTACATCTGCTGTAGCTTTCTCATGCAATGCATAACTAATAGATTAGCAGGACTACCAAACCAAATTACTCGCAATGGAAAAAAGGGCTTGATCTTAGATGAAGAATTATAAAATGTAAACTTTCTCTGATCAAAAGGAGTTTATATCAAAAGGAGGGCACTGTCAATGCTTTCAAAGAAAAGCAAACCAACAGCAATGAAATCATCTCTGTAAAGGAGATGATCAAACTTGCAGTGGAAGCAGTGAAGAAGTCGGGAAATATGAAAGCTTTTAGTGTCGTCAAACTGCATCCACTTCATGAAAGTTTTTGCAGCATTAGTCACGGACCTATACCCTTATACTCCCTCTTTCTCTGGCTACCTGGCTCAGAAACACCTTCTGCGCAACCCAGTGTCTGCAAACGCAAATACCTGCAAAACAAGACCCTATCGATCTTTCTTTGGACAGTGAACATATTTAGTCAGCACTGCAGCCTTGTGGAAACAGGCATGGCGGCCGGTTCCCCTACAGCAGATGGGATAATGAGCAAGGGCATGTCAGCCAACGGAGCTTTAAGCTGCGGTTTCATCAGTCAAAAAAAGGGTACACAGCCAGGCAACTCAGTGCTTACACAAACAAAGTGCTCTTTACTTGAGCTGTATTTCTGTTCTCTATAGTGTGTGCAGTATGCAGCCAGGTGGATACAATACAGTCCAGCTGCCAGGGTCTCACCACAGTGAGGCCATAAAACAGACAACTGCAGCAATGTTTTTTTAATATAGTTTACAAAGTTATTTACAGAAGGGGGGAAAGGATCGAGGCAATTTAAAAGTCAGAGACCTTCTCGTAGTGACAATGCTAATGTTAAGCAGGTGTAACGATTACCATGTTCACCATCTTACTTTAGTGTGTTAGCATGCTAAAAATTGCTAGCATCAACTACAAAGTACAATGCAATATTTGCCGCAGTGGTTCTTTGGCCTGATGCCCTTTGCTTTTAACGTGCGTGTTGACATCAGTCACACCTTGATGGGCACATGAATTCTCGTGTCTGCAAACAGAGCACCAGTAATAGGAGCTGGTAGTGCCTTTGGTAATAAATGGCTATTTGGTTGACCACTTATTTTTGAAAGTACACCTATAAGTGGCTGCTCCACTCCAAGAGCTTTCCTCTTCCCTGTCCTGTCCTGTCCACTGACTCTTCCACTGTCTCTTGCGTGCTCTCTTCTAATATCCCCTGTGTGCTCACTTCCACTGTCTCCTGCGTGCTCTCTTCTAATATCTCCTGTGTGCTCTCTTCCACTGTCTCCTGCATGCTCTCTTCTAATATCTCCTGTGTGCTCACTTCCACTGTCCCTCCTACTGTCTCCCTTGGTGTTTTCTCCACAGTCTCTGCCACCACCTCTTCCACTGTCCCTCCTACTGTCTCCCTTGGTGTTTTCTCCACCGTCTCTGCCACCACCTCTTCCACTGTCTCCTCCTCTGATCTGGCAAACTTTTTAGGGGGCTTACCCTTTGGTTACCAGAATGAAAAAATATTCTTTTGCTTCTTCCCTGACATCTTTGAAACAGAAAAATGCAATGATTAATGAAGGCCTAGGTTTTGACAGGATATTAAACATTATTGAAATAATATCCAGAGCACTCTTCTTTAATAAATGTAGTCTTAATGTAACTAGAAAGACTATTAATACAGCATAATTTGAAAGAAAATCCTTACCATACACTCCAACATTTCCCCAAGTTTCAGACAAAGAAATCATTCTCTCCATTCAAGAGGATTGTGTTTGCATTGAAACCCCAGAAGCAAATCTATCCACAGTTATTCAGTGTCCCAAAAGTAGGCTACTCCAGAAGTGTTTTTTAATCCTGGGCAGCTCCTCTCTCTGAGTCGGATATCATGTCATGTCACACTGTCAACATGGTACATGGACACATGAAGCAGAACATAGTGGGTCATGCGTCTAATGCTTTTAGAAAACTAAAGGCTTTCTTCTTCATAAAACGTGTCGGACATCATCACATTTTCTATCCATTTTTATTCATTTATATTAGCAAGCTACAGGACGGCGTCTTTCAAAAATATGACCTGGGCGAAAGAGAAAAAAAAAAAAATGAATGCATCACTGTACCCAGCACTTCTGAAAATGCACTTCCGAATGAGTCTCTGTCCCCAGCACATTTCAAACCAAACTGATGCCCATGCATGTATAGTTATCTTTATTGAAGTAAATTAGGTTTAAATCGCCGTCATGCATGAATGAATGATACGTTTGCAATTTTACATGTAATAAAAACGATGATCACATTACACAAAATTTAAATTGCACGTCAAAAGAACACAATGTCAATATTTTTAGAGACCCCCACAAAATTTCACAAATCAAATTTTCAGCTCATGTCTTATTAAGGGGAGCCCAGCTTCCCCTAGCTCCAACCGTAGTTCGCACCCTGAGTTTAAATTTGAATTATGGCCTCTCATAGATTCAAAGCTGATGTGCATTAATGCGAGAGCAGATGCATTAACGTGACTGAGAGCAGATCTGTACGTGTGTCCGCTCCTCACGATCCACTGAAGTTGCTGTTGTTCGGAGGTTTAATTGGATATATGCAAATCCAGGCAAACTTTAAGGGAATAGTAACAGGATTAAAGTGCATTAAGGAGCCAGGAGTGCGGAAATGGGAGTGCACACATACTGTAACACACAAGCACACATACATACAGTATGCATACACAAGCAGGCACAGACTCCCTTTCTCTCCTTCACAGATGCACACGCACACAAGATGAAAGGATAAAGCTTTTTTTTTTTTTATTAAATCATTATCAACAAATCCCATGAAAAGACCACAACCAACAATATATGTATCCCACTAACAAGTCGTGTCTGTGTAGCCAAAACGTGATACAGCCCATGTCTCCATGATTTTCAGCTCTATTGCCATCCCAAAACTATGAAAAAAAGCCATCCCGCTGCATAATGGTGACACTATGCTTTACTGTAATAAACATAGCAAATGTTTATTCCTCTCAGCAGCATAAACACATCCATGAGCATGCTCAGTGATGTCTACAAGACAGAGCTGCTCCTCATACATTGAAAACGCTAATACAGAGTTGTTTCAGAATATATCACTACTGGCCGTGTACAAGTTTGTCACAGACAATAATTGTGAGAAGGATACATTTGTCTTTTATTTTTAATCAAAGTATGAAAGTGAGCTCTACAACCTGCTCAGACTTCAGAGAGGAGGAATAAGTTGTGAGAGAAGGATGGTAAAAGAGGAAGACTGCAAAAAGAAGACCAAAGGTACAAGCCTTGCATATACTGTATCTCCTGACACCACTTGACAACCACCATCGGGCACAAATTCTCTGTTTCACAGCTGGCCACTGGCACCATGGCAACCCACCAGTTTGGGGAGGGGGGGGTGGTGGGGGAGGGAGAGAGAGAGCCAGAGACAAAAGAGTGTTAGAGACTCCATAGTCGCACTGCATTGCCTCTCTTAAAGGAAGGGTGTATGTCCAACAGTGAGAGGAATTGGCTGTGGCAGATTTCCAGGCACATATGAGGGGTTGAGGCTGGGGGCTAGGGGTTAACTGAGGGCTGCAGGGCGGGTTCACAGTGTGAGGGGAATGACATGGGCAGAGAGGAGAGTTGATGTGCCACTGTGTGTGAAGCCGGCCCGCCAGAGGGAACAGAGTCTGGCATGCTAATCAACCACTTGAGACCGCAGGATAACAGGAGGAGACAAAAACTCAGATGTTGACGCTGTTGTGATCAGATACAGCTGTAGTTTGATGTGTAGTATCTGGCTAGAATTCAGCTCCCGAAAATGGTCACCGTGACGCACAAGCAACACTCTTGCTAACTTTGTGTTGAACAGCTGTGTTATGTATAAAGAGTAACTAGGGCTCATTATTTTCAGCTTTTATAAAAAAAAAAAGGGAAAACTGGAAATATATCTGCATTTATGAGGACAGAAACATCAATAATACATACATCTGTGGTAAATTGTTGTCTTTTACTTAATAATGAGATGGACTGAAGTGCAAAATCAGCAGCTCAATTGTATTTTCTCCCCATTTTTCTCCTCAGTTTCTGTTCTGGAAGTACTTTCTGAGCTGTCAACATCACAAGAGGATCTCTTTTTTTTTTTTTAACTGCGGTAAACAAAGTCCCTATGCTGCAACATATAACAATTTTGGGTGCAAAAGGAATTTGTGGGTAAATTGGTTTAAACCTTTTTGGTGATATAAAAAAAAAAATAATAATCAAGAATTGTCGTGTGAAAATCTGTAAAAAAACAAAACAAAAAAACACTGAACCTTAAGAGTAACATATTTAGAAAAACTGGCCACAGTATTATGGGCAGCTAAATGCTCTATAGTAATCACAATTAAGGAATAACACACAAGCACTTCACTGTTAACCGTATTCAGTTACCATACACCATTGTGCTGAAGACATATCCGTATGAGGTTATTTCACTGGCTGCTTTCATCAATGCTGCTGTTTTTACGTTTCATCTCAAAGCATAGAAACAACGGCACATCAATCAGAAGGCTGCGGGGTGAGAGAGCGTCAGCACTTATGGAAAGGCACAACCTGACACACGCAGCATAATTAGGCTCTTTGTTGGAGCTTCGAGAAAAAATCACAGCTTTGATTTCAAGTTTTTTACCCTTGAGGCTGCCCTGCACATGCCTGTCATTACTCCAACTGTTCAGACTGGTGGATTTCAGACACCATTGACCCTCGATTTGACATTTGTTGAATAATTCTTTCAGGTTACTGATCACAAATTCAGGCACGTCTGTGTGTTTGCAGGGAGAAATGAGGTGAAATTCCCTGGTGTCTGTGTTAATTTGCTCCATAAAGTGAAGCCCACTAGACATAATTGATATAGAACCGCCATCAGCAAAATGTCTATGCACAGCAGCGCTCATCACATCCTGCATGTTAAACCAGAGCCTAGACACTAGTGTGTGAAAACCGTAAAAAATACATCAGCATGAGTAAGAAAGAGAAGGCAGAGAGAATCTGAGAATTATCTCTGGATCACAACAACTAGGTGCCAGCGTGTGCGTGTGCGTGTGTGTGTGTACATTACTTCTCCACTCTGCTGACAGAACAGGTGAAACCTGACAGTCTGCAGCTACCTCAACCCTCGTTATTCTCTCCCCTCCTCTTTTTTCTCACTCCATCCTCCCCCCATCCTCCACTCCTCAGGTGTTGAGACGGCATGCTCTGTCGCCGGCTAATTACCCATGTCACTCTGGGAGAGGGTGAGATCCCCGAGAGGAAGTGACAGCTGTCTTTGCCGCTCTGAAAACCACCGTAGGGCCCCCTCAGTGTGTGACAAGTGCCGGTGTTTCTGACTGAAGTGATGTCACAGCCAGCTCAATTACAATAAACCCAGGACTGGGCTTCTTCTTTTGTTCTACTACTACAATGGCTCTCCCTTTGCATTGATCGGTCTTCCTTTTTTCAGGACAGAACTTCCTGTCAACAAGGTTTGCGTCTCAAACTCATATCTCAATGTCTACTCTACACTGCCACCATTTCTCTTTTTATGGAGAATCCTTCCAGTTTAAGACTTGGAAATCCAGACCCAAATCTGAAAGATTAAAGTTCTGGCAATGAGCAATGAAAATGGCCCAACTCGAGGGGCGGCACCAAGAATGCATTTGAAAATCTCACTGCACGGAATTGGATAACACTACGACCAATCACAACAATAGACAGGGTGACGTATCCAGAGCCCCATACACTTAGCTACCAGCGGAGCTAACTGGTAGATTAAACTCTTGCTGTATCCGGTCGGCAAAACAGCAAAAACGTCCTTCTTGCAAAGGAACGATTTGAGCGCCGTCTTCTGTTCCTCTTTTAGATAAAAAGCCAAGTCTAACTTGTTCACTGTAGCGACCAAAGCCGTTTCAAACAACTGGTGTTCATCCGTAGCCATCTTGCAATGTTGACTAATGACTTCGACGTCGCAGCGCTGTCGTCATCGGTTTAAGGTTAAGGGTCACTTTATTATCCCCGAGGGGCAATTTGCATTACAGCCAGCAGTAACAAATAACAAATACCAAACAGCAACAAAGAAACACAACAACAGTATAACATAATTAAAATTTGGATTCACAGGATACTATTAACAATGGGGATAACAGCAGGGATGAATGATCTTTTAAATCTCTTCGTCCTGCATCGCGGCAGACTATATCTACGCCCGGAGGGTAGCAACATAAATTCACCCCACAAGGGATGACTCGAATCGTTTAGCTCGCCTCTGCCCCACCTATATCGGATACACCGATGTGATTGGTGCAACTCAGCTACAAGGGCATAGTTAATGAGCAGAGTGGCTCGCTGAGCAAATTCAAATTGTGCTCTCACGAGAACTCTGAATTTCCAGGGTAGGATGATGATGCAATTATGGTGCAGTAATAAAGTAAATTAGTAAATAGATACAAGCCTGAGGGGATCTGTAGAAGCACAACCTACATAACAATCTGTCAATTTTTATAGCGTGTGGGAGAGTAGGAGTAGGAAGGAGAGAAATGTTCCCTTTTTCTATTCATCAACAGTCACAGTAAGGGGGATTTATTCATTTATGGATGTTCAGCATCTGCCATTAACTGGTCAATTTCAGATGGCAATAAATAAAGAGTTACAGTTGGTTGGGCGTCGTGGGGAGAGGGAATATGGTCTGAGCCTGAAAAACTTACTTAGCTTCAATTTCAGCCTTCCATTATATTTTCTCTGAGGCTGAACATTTCATTTCCTGCTGAATAAAGACCAAAATCAGTCCTAATGGAACGCCACTGCAGACTTATATAAATATACATATAATCTCTCAATAAAGTCTCCCTCTCTCTGCAGACTTGAATGCGAGCGCGCACACACAGACTTGAATACACACACACACACACACACACACACAGTATTCATCTGTTGAAAAGTATGAGCCCTAGCCTTCGCAAGTCTTCTGCAATTTCTTAAACATTTCTGATGGTATTCCCAATGGAGACAGACTGCAGTGATTCAATACACCATGACACCAATCAGTGAAGTAAATAATAGCACGGCCAGCAGAAGCATCCAACTGCGGCATCTTCCCCACATCACTGATCTCCCTAGTCTATTCTTATGGAGGACGTTCTGCACAGTCTGAAATTTAAGATCAAAGGGCAGCCCTAACTCATCAATGCCCTTATCCTTCCCTACAGCAAGGGATACAGTGCTCAATAACAAGTGTACATTATTATCAGCCTGTCCGCGCCAGCTTCACACCACCCACTGGCAGAAAAGAATCCACAGCTAATCTCGTCTTGTACACCGTCATTTTCCTGACCAGCCAGCGTGAAGCCGGAGCAGCTCTGAAAGATCAAATCGCCGAGAAAATTTCCGAGACAGGACTGGACCCATCTGCCTTCTGAACTCCTTTCATTGCACCTCGCCAGTGTGACAATCGATTCTTATATTTTTAGATGAACCCACCTGGTTTGACTGACTGGGAGGCATGCTGTGTATATGTGTGTGTGTGTGTGTGTGTGTGTGTGTGTATATATATATATATAGTATGTGTGTGTAGATGTATGTCTGTGTGTGTATATGTAAGTCTGTGTGTGTGCGTGTGTTTGTGTCCACTTGCATAATCATGTGTGTGTGTGTGTGTGTGTGTGTGTGTGTGTGTGTGTGTGTGTGTGTGTGTGTGTGTGTGTGTGTGTGTGTATATATATATATATATATAGTATGTGTGTGTATGTGTGTAGATGTATGTCTGTGTGTGTATATGTAAGTCTGTGTGTGTGCATGTGTGTTTGTGTCCACTTGCATAATCATTTGTGTGTGTGTGTGTGTGTGTGTGTGTGTGTGTGTGTGTGTGTGTGTGTCCACTTGCATAATCATTTGTGTGTGTGTGTGTGTGTCGAGCCACAAGCGCGTTATAGCACTAATAGCTGGAGAGCTGCGGCAGGAAGAAGGTGCACAAACTGTAGAGATGCTGTCAAGCCCTCAGGCTAAAACAGCACTCTGCAGTAAAGGAGAGATAGCTTATCTGTGTGTGGCCAAAGGTGACCGAAAACAGTGTGTGGGCAACCGCGCCACAATTGGACTGCCGGTTACCGGCAAAGCTTGAAGAACGGACAACAAAGCACAAAACAACTAGATGATTTCTGCCGCCCCAAAGAATCTCACATTAAAATTGGACGGGAGAAACATCACCACACAAAAGCAGAGTATTCTACATCGACTGCAGCAGTTCTACCCACAGCCTGAAAATAACAGGATCAAAGAGTCCAATGTAAAACGTACCCGTGCAGCTCCTTGAGGGAAACCGAGATCTTGAGGTTGTGTCCCAGCACATGGAGGGCTGTGAGGATGTCGGCCCATTGCACCATCTCACCCAGAGGACCCCCCTTCAGCACTTTGGGACTGAAGACATCCCCAGACTCCTCTGTCAGAAAGCCCACATGAACTAGAATCTGAATGAAGAATAAAAAGGAAAAAAGTCAAGGCATTGTGCTTTGTGTGAATTTTTGTTTTTCACTTTTATTGTACGGATCAAGCCATCTCTTTTATGATTTTTATATTCAGACTATCTCCATGTCCCTTGTGGTGATTAACCGAGATTTTTGCAAGAGCAATTTTCACAAACGCTTCAACGGATTCACACATGAATAAATTCAGATATTTGGCATGGATCGGTGATGTCAAATTCCAAATAGAATTGAGTATCTAATGAAAGTGAGAAAGCAGAGTGACAAGCATAGTCACACCAACGTAGCACATACAATATACAATCAACTGTGCATGGAGTTGAAATGAAAATTTACCTGCCGAGGGCCAATTGATATGCAGAACGATACCGAGCGGTTTAATTGCTGATGGGGAAGAATGGAAATTTCAGACCGTTAACTATGCAATTAAATCAGATTTCTTTAATTAACAGATGGCAGCTTTTAATTTTGTCTTGAAAAAAACTTTCAAAAAGACAATTTTATTTATCTATTAGACCAGAAGTGTGAAGAAACAACAGATGTGAAGAGTTCTCTCCACATCTTATTGTAGATATCAACATGAACACCCTGACACCTGTCTGGACAGACACCAGTCGTCACGCTGCCCCTGCCTTCCAATTGGCAAAGAGAAAAGACTAGTTTTCAAATTTCCCCTAAACTATCCCCCAAAATACATTTTTAAAAGGGGTTTGAGAGACGTCAAGTTATATTATTATCTAGAATTTCCCCATGTTTCACTGGCTAGTCCAGTATGTATCCGACTAGGCTGAATTGGTTTTGAGTGCTTTTCAGACTTAAATCTTACAGTATAACTAGATATGGCTCAATCCCTTTTTTCCCCCAGTTATACTGTACTAACCAGTACATGCTGTTTAATGAGCTGAGGAGCTAATTAGCTATCTAGCCTGCAAACTGACGTTCCCTAGTGAATGTATCTACGATACGATACAACTTCATTGTCAGCCAAGTGTGAAATTCTTTTTGCATCCCTGGGTAGCTCGTATAAAAAAAAAAAAAGAGGACAAACATACAGACATACATACATAAGTATCTTTGGTCACTCATCATCATGTTGAAGTCATTCCAGTTAAAGTACAACCTGATAAAACCAAAACATAACTGAGTATTAGAGGGTAAAGCAAGAGCTGGATATGCTTTATTCATGCTAAACTCTGAAAACGCAAAACAGCGAGACAGAACAGACGTTTAATGAAAGAAATCTCTCTTCTCTACAAATCTGTCCATTTCTGTTTTCTTAACAGCACTCAGTGTTTCAGCGATGGAAGCCAAGCCTGCAGGGTCTGGTTAAAATGGACAGTAACTATTACTGTCAAACACAGAGCTCTCTCCACAGTGGGGAAGAACTTTGGAAGAGCAAATTGTTATTAACAGAACAGGCTTTGATTTATCCATCTGAAAACTAGCCAATGAAAGAAACTGATGAAAAGCACACACAGCAGAACGCCAGGATACTGTCAGCTCGTTTACCAAAAGCGAAACACTACAAATTAATGTCTTTCATTCCTCGTGTTTCTTTTAAGCTTTTGCAGTATCAAGCAACTTTTCTTTTTCTTATGGAGAGCTGTCCGCACGTTCGGAGTGAAACAATTTGGTGAAATTTGGATCTACAATGCAATCTTCAGCATGTTTTACTATACCGACATACAGTAACGGACTGGTAATCTGGCATTTGGGCAGATGCCAGAGGGGCCGTTTGGACCGGCCGGCAAATCAGAGAGCCACATAATTGTCAAAGCCATGCGGCCACTTAATTGTAAAGAGCGGCCCATATAATTTCTCTCGGCCCCCTTTCAAGCATCAATAATAATGTTCTTTGGCCAAACGATAGCCAAATTTGTCCAAATCCTTCACATCTAGCAATATCATAATTTGATCAGTATTTACACCACATATGAGTCTCTCGATATCACAGTCATGGTTACCCTCTACAGTCACGGACTTTTACATTAGTCTGTATTGTTTTGTAGCAAAATTACTTATTCAGATCAGATGTTCAAAAACGTAAACGTGCATGGTTTGAAATAAAACAAATCTACCAGCATTTCTTTTATTTGAATATTTGTTTGCAAAAGTTAAAATGAAACAATGCCTTCTGGGAATTTCAAGACAGAATCGAGTAGCGTCTTTATATATATACTGTCTATGGTCTGCGTCAGCGTGGTTGTTGGAAGTTGAAAATTGGAAGCTATACTGTTGACAAAAAAATGAATCGAGGCATCAAGCGACACAATGGGGGGGGGGGCAGAGAAAAAGAGAGAAATATAAGAGAGCACTGTTGGCTGACGGTGAAAAATACTGCAAACTGACTGCTTTGTTTTTAATCAAGTGCAGCTTCAGCTAGCATTAGCGCTATATCTGAGCAAGCACACCAGGGAGAAAGACATGGACAGTGAGGAATATGAGGAGGAGGAAGAACAAAACGAGCAAGAGGAAGATGAAGAGATAATAAATCTATGGAACTAACCAACACAGAACAACAAGCCTGCCGTGGGTCTGAATGTGGATTACCAGAAGTAAGACCAATGCTGCAGGAGGGAGTGTAGGTACAGTCAGGCCAGCTGACAGTCTTGCCTGGGCCCGGGACGAGATAAGCTTAGATGGGCCCCCCGCGCCCAGATCTCTCCTTTTTCCTTGCTCTTCCTCTCCCCTGCTCTTCCTCTCCTGTTCCCTCTACTCTCCTGTTCCTCTCCTGGTCCTCTCCTCTCCTATGCTCTTCCTCTCCTATGCTCTTCCTCTCCTCTCCTCACATCTCTCACTGAAATTAATGTGATCAGTCTCTGATCCATCCTGCTCAGACTCTCCGACAGGGCAGCGGGCCCCTCCCGCATCTCTCTCTCTCTCTCTCACCGGTAGCCTGACTGTCCCTCCGTTGCGAGGCAGCGGGCCCCTCCCGCATCACTCTCTCTGTCCCCTGACAGCAGCTGGATCTCTCTCCTCTCTGTCTCATGACGGAGACGGAGCTACCAAACTCAACTCTTTCTGTAAAAGAGAACGTGTTGTCTCAGGCTTTTATACAAGCTAATGGACGTTAACATGAGAGCTGGCCTGTTAGCTTACGTAACATGGCTCGTAAACGTTGGCTACGCTGTTTTTTTACCTTGCTCTACGTTGACAGTTCCAGCTTCACCGTCACCACCTTTTTTAAAAAATATTTGTTTAGAAAATCTCTAAGGCCTCTATTTTCTTCTTCTCTTTTCCTTCCTTTTCTGAGCACCGGACTTGTGCTGACCGGACATTTTGAGCATACTGAACTTAAAATCTACTGAAAACAACATCAACTTTTGATAAGTGGCCAAACCATTTTTGTGTTGGGGGTGGGGGGGTTCTTGACCACTATTTCAAGGACAATTAGGAAGAAAACAAATAAAAAGCTTTTATGTAACTCAAATATTACATATTTCTTTCCACAAATAGGCCTATTTAAAAAAAAGTTTTTCAATTATTCCATAATTTAATGAGGGCCCAGTTCTGGGCCCCCAGTTCTGCCCCCCCCCCCCCTACTGTGGGCCCGGGACAACAGACCAGTTTGTCCCCCCCTATCGGCGGGCGTGGGTACAGTAAGTTTGGCTACTTCAGAATATTATATTATTATGGAGCGGCTGGCTCTGATGATTTATTTATATATATATATATATATATATATATATATATATAACATACATACATACATACATACATACATACATACATACATACATACATACATACATACATACATACATACATACATACATACATACATACAACTATATATATATATATATATATATATATATATATATATATATATAGGTGCAGTTGTTTATAGCATGAGAGTTTACGTTTACGTGCGTCAAAAGTTCTATCTGCGACCCCCCACCCCCGGTGGGCCGCTGGTGGGTGGAAATGCCAGGGCCGTTTTTTGTTCCCAGTCCGTCACAGCCTACATATAATAACAGATGGAGTGTCATATTAATAGAACACTGTTATTAACAGTGTTCTATTAATATGACACTCCATACAGACATGCATGTAAACATGTCGCAGATGTCGGAAATGAATGGGGCTTCAAGCAAAATAAACATGAAATGCTTCAGATATGGTTGCTTTTTTGTTTTTCTAAATAAACCATTTTATTCATATGGAAATTATTTGGTTACAGTACATTTTCTCTCCGCAGTGCTGCACGTTAACAGATGTTGAATATACAGTATGTTCTTAGCAGGGTGGTGACTTTGACAGATTTAACGCTAAAAAGAGGGACGTAACCCCAAAATGAGGTAAGATGTAACAAAGGGAGAAAAAAAAGGAACATTATGAGGTCAAATGTCTTGGCCCTAATTATACTAATGATTTAGTATCATACCTCCATAATGTTTTGGGCACTCACAAGTGACAGTTTAAATAAAAAAACAAAAGGTCAAAATCGAACCAAAAGAAGAGGCTGCAATATTTTGAACCTTTACTCCCTTGTGTGGGTAAAACTCCCAAAACACTGGATCCTACACTTCCCATAATGCAACTGGATAGCCTTCCAATAGACCTTTCCTGCCTAGTAATTGGCCACTTCTTTCAAACCCCACATCTCCGGTTAGTAAAGCAGGCTCGTTCGAGATGAACTGTGCCTCGCCTGTAAAGTGGACGAGAGCAGGCGGCAGCAGCAAGGGGCGGTGACAAAAAGCTGCGGTAAAGTCGGACAGTTTCCAGCTGATTTAATAAAATGTTATCAGACCCATATATCAGCTTGTACACAGTCTCCAGTTATTTATCTATTAAGACAGAGTAGCTGTCAAAAGGCTCTACATGCGATCTGTTGCTGATGATAATAAACAACAGACTGTAGATAATCCGTAATCAGAACGGATTTAGATTTCTAAACGTCACCATCAGGCACAAAATGTGTTCGGTACAGAATAAGCCTTTTAATCAGACCAATAGCAATTCAAATCTCTCTGATTCTAAAACAATAAAAAGTTCATATAAAACGTCATCATTTTGAGTCGATTCTGAAACAATCAGTTGTTAGATCAGCTGAGAGGCAGGAGTTTCCCAGCATGCCCTGGGTCCGCCTGGGTCTTGCAGTCTGTGAAAAGCAACCTGAGGCCGCCTTGACCTCGTGAGGTTGTCGTTGCCCACGTGTGCATGACATCAGAGCAAGTCGGGATCAAGTCGGCCACAAATCTGGGCGGCGATCACCGGTGATCTATTCTACGCAGACCTGGCTCATCTCGAACGAGCCTAGTGTTAAGTTTCCAGCCCATGCCGAGAATACCCTGATGACATCACTGTGACATCATTGGGGTTATTCTTTCAGACTTCAGAAAGCTCCTCCAGAGCCACGCAAGACATTAAACAAGATTGTTCACAAGTTGATTTGGACTCCTCGAACTGAACAAAATGTGTAAAACGGGTGCAGTGTCGATTAATGGAGACACTGTATACATCATGAATATGATTACTGTATATTCTCCGGATACTATTGTACATACAGTACTTTTTACATTCATTCAACAGATGTGAAGGCCTCTCAAATTACAGTAGGCTTATTTACTGCTCACCTATAGTGTGGGTATAAAGATAGTGTTGCAACGAGGATGTTGTTGTGCCAAGATTTTACGGTGTTAGTCATATGTTCGTCAGTGTAAACGATCCCAGGATGTCAGGCAGTGATAAGAAACCTTATGTTGTATATAAATGGAAGTATAGGGTGGATTAGGTAGAGAACCACACAGAGCTGCACACATTGCGGTGGAGTTATTTCATGCTCTTATAATCTATGTGGGTGTGAAACAAATTGGACGGATTGATTGGTTGAGCGTTTAACAACAGTTATTTGAACCACTATATTCTGGAAAAAAAAAGAAAAAAAAAAGCACAGCTCAAAGCTAAATAATACTGCTGGCACCCCACTGGCAACAAGACATGAACATTTAAACACCAAACAAATCATCTTGTGTCATCAACATATCAAACAGCCACAAAAAGGCAAAAACACCTCAATCAAGGGATGAAAGTTCTGCACAATAGTGTATTATTGCATGTAACATACATCTAAGTGATAGACATTGGAATATTTACAGTATATTTCTACTTTAAGATTTTTCTGGGTTAATTCCTTACAAGTCATTTTGTAAAGGTTTTAACATACCCGCCCGGAGGGATCTAATGCCATCTCATCAGACGGCAGCAGGCAGCACTCTTTGACACTGTGGAAATGTCCCTGTAAATGTCAGTGGTGAAAGGGCACTAAAGCTAATAAACGCCAGCTAGGGGTCCCTTTGCACCATTATCTACTCTGTCTGCCACTCAGCATGCTGCGATTTACACACACAGAGAACTGAAGATAAAAGAAGATGTTAGTCCAACAAACTCACAGCTGTTCTGGTAACTTAGCAGCAGAGGACTGTCTGGCTTTCTGATGTTGGATCCAAAACATCCTGTGCTAAGAGGTTTACTCTTTAAAGCCTAAACAGATGGATTTAGATCAAATTAGGAGCTGAGGAATATTTTTTTTTTTTTTTTTTTAGTTACAGGAAATAAGAAAGAAAATCTCAGAAAAGCACTTTTTACTGGCTCGGCATCTTGCAACCACTTCGCTTAGAAAAGATAAAACCACAACACAGACTTGTTCTCTTATCCCACACTTTCATCCTCCAGTGTGCACAGAAGCATAAAGTGTGTGCTTCATATTCACCCTTTTCTGCTCTCTCCAGTGGTTGCGGAGCTTGTCATCCAGCCGTCGAGCAGCGGAGGCCCACTGTGCTGCCATTCTGCGTATGCGTCTCTTCATGAAGCTCAGTGATTCCTTCCCTGCGCCCACCTGCTCCAGCAGAGCCCCGATGTCAGACTGGAAGACAGCCTGGAAGACAGGAACAGAAGTGTAGAGAACTTCTGATGTGGCATTCTCATAACCCAGTGCTTCATTTTTCTTATGTAGACTAAGAACAGGCTGGTATTCAGATTGATAACTTGGCCTGAAGCGGAAGGGGTGGGATACTAAAAAAAACATAAAAGTGGATCTCTTTTTATCAGAGGAGACTATTGAGCACATAATAGCTGTCATATCATGTTATCTGCTAGTGCCCTTGGGCTAGGCCTCTCAGACTGGTTGCCTGAGGGATTTCTGGATCATCCTCATAAATAGTCTGCTCTCATTTTACATCTCCTCCTATGCCCCACTATAATCACCGCATCGCAGCGCAATACCAGCACGTGAGCTTTAATCAATGGAATAACTGCATGGTGGAGCACAGAGGACTTAGAAATATACAGAAGAGAAACTGGTGCACACAAACACAGACTGCCTCTCCCAAACACACAAAAAAAGACAAAAATCAATATGTAGAGTTGTACTGTACTCTCACTATGCAGATGAATTATTGCTCTCAAGAGCAACTTGTGTGCGCCACAGCAAAATGCAGAGAACCCAAGGGGAGCCTTGGGATTAGTCTCAGTGAATATAGGCTGGCAATTAGAGCAGAAGGTAGAACTGCGGAATAAATTCACATCAGGTCCCATCATGCGGGCTGTACATTAGCCTACTCTGGGGAGAAAGAGGGAGGCAGGGAGAGGCGAAGGGTGGGATAGACTTTGCGGAGTGATTGTAAACACAATGCATCATGTGTTGATGCTGAAAACCAAAATCAAATGACGCAGAAAGGCAAACAGCAATGAAAACTGGGGATGACAGCCAGCATCCTGTGAAAGTGGGTATTGAAATTCTCCCGGGAGCTATTGATCAAAAAACAAAGTAATAAATGCTCTGTTTCAACTTGGGAAATAAGTTTATAAGCACTCCGTAGCATCAGTGTCAAGCTACCAAATCTACAGTGGCAGTATTTTAACAGCAAAATGATTTTTAGCATTCTGCCGCTTAGGTTTGTCTTTTGTCATTTCTCAATCGACTGTGACTAATTATGCAATTTCAATTTTACACCAGCTGCCTTGTCACTGCTAAATAATGGTCATATATACCGGCTGTGGCTAAGAAGATAGAGCGGTGGTTTACCAATCAGCTGTTCGATCCCTGGCTCTTGCTGTCTACGTGTCAAAGTGTGAATATTTTTTTGATGAGCAGGTGGTACCTTGTATGGTAGCCTCGGGAACCGTATGAATGTATGTGTGAATGGGTGAATGCTGGCTTGTATTGCAAAGTGCTTTGAGTGGTCGCAAAGACTAGAAAAGTGCTATATAAATGCAGTCTGTTTACCATCTCTTCACACTGAACATGTGTGAAACTAACCTGCAGAGACAAGGACATGCCTCCCACTTGAGAAACCGGCTACTGTGTTCCTGGCTGCTTGTGCCTTGGAGGAACTTGGACTAAAGTTTCTGCAGTAATTATTTCAACTCTACTGTATGTCAAACTGTTGCCCAGTGCTGGGTTCCCATTTCCCCCCCCTTCAGCTAACTGTGCTGTTGTGGAATTAAAACAAATGACATGGAGATGTTGTTTAACCTGTCTCTTGGGCAGAGGCTTCAAGGTGGGTGTAGTGGTCTGGTTCCTCCAGGCCAGTGGGGGGCAGAACCACTCCACCTCACTCAGGTAGACGAGGAAGGAGCAATCCGAGCCGTCCACACCATAAAAGGTATAGCAAGGGTCTGAGGTCCAACGAGCGCGCATCCACTGGAAGACAAAAGACCCAAAGTATGCTCTTAGGGCACTAGGTATTAGCAAAGTCTTACATTTGACTAAAATAAAAAGGTGTCTTCAGAGGCCGGTTAAAAATCCATCCCTTCTCCTCTAATCACTTGCCTGTCATTTTTATTCACTCTCACATTTTAACTTTAACTTCAATGTGATGCCTCTGGTCCTTTGTGAAGTACATGCACAGAAAAAAAAAAAACAGCCAGCGGCTTTATTAATAAGATGTTATCCGGTTTGAGCTGACGACATGAACCTTTGATGCTAAGTAGTCAAGTACCACTGATAATAGACAGAGTTTTAATGGGTTCCCCCTCACAGGTGGAGTCAGAAAAACAGTGTGGTGAGGTCATGCAGCAGGGTAACGTGATGAAAATGTTAGAAAGAGAGAGGGGGCAGATTTTGAGACGTTCAGGTCAACTCGTTTTCCGACATTCACTGTAGGCTGCAAAGAGTGGACATCCAAGGGAAGCAGTCATGATACTTAAATATTGAAAATGTCCAGTTTTGTTATTAGGCAGGAGGGCTTTCATGAGGGTGTAGGGAGCTGAAGGAACATCCTATTATAGTGCATGCATATGGCGTGGGAGTGGGACTGCCTGGCATATTTATGGAGGCCTACTTCATGCATAAACATGATTGTGATACTAAGAATACACAATGGTGCACCTTGCACATGTATATTTTGCACATATTCTACGGCTTAGCTACATCTAGCTATATATGTACGAAATGTGTGAAAAAACAGAAGGTGCATGTTTTTTCACACATTTCGTCTTCAAATCTTGAGCTTTTCTTACATTTCTTTACCGATTTCCACACACACTTTGGACATGCTGTATCGTTTATGCTTGTATTGTATACACTACAGTTTTCTGCTGTTGCTACTGCGGCTATAATTCATACAGTGTATACAGTATATATGCAGTGTGTTCATAAACCCACATTTTCTTTTATTCTTTTCTATATATTCTGTTTTTCTTTGTTGCTCAGACAAGTAATCAACAAAAGGATCCTTTATACATCCTCTTATCTTATACAAAATTTATGTTGCACCAAGGTGAGTCACCAAGAAAGGACAACGGCACATCAGCTTTCTATGTGATATGAAGACTTACATTCATCTTGCTGGGACAGTCCGGATAGCGGGGATCTTTAGGAATCTCACATTGTCCTAATGTTCCATCCTTGACTGAAGAAAAAGAAAAAACGCAGGGTATTTATCAAAGCCTATACACACAAACACACTCCAACAAAAGACCACACGCGTCAGACACCGGCACGAATCAGCAAAAAGGCTGCACCGTTTAGTGGTTTTGTTTCCAGACATGACACAGACACAGAAGTCAAAACACAAAGAGGAAGGTGATAAAAACATGGAGGCAAGGCGAAAAATAACTACAGTGTTTTTACATCTTTGGTCGGTTATATCAAAGCATCCGTTTTGTTTTCCATTATCTAGAAATTCAATCAGATTTTATGTAAGGTTTAATTTAGCAACACAGCAACCAGCTCTGTACAATTTATATGTATAAATAGACTGAACAGGGCTTATAATGATCAAACTGGTCTTTACAGCTCTTCCCCTGAGCATTAAGTTGGTTTGTTTTTTGCATTAAAGCATACATCCTCCTGTCTTTGGACTGAACAGAGATAAATGAGAGAGCTAAAGCCAACAAGCTCCTGTCAAAGCTTGGCCTCCCCTGCTGAATGGCCAAGACTCTGCTCCATCCCACTCACTGGATTTACTATAGATAGATTGCATTAGCAGATTCATAAAAATCGTAATCTTCCCCCCTTTCTTTTTGCTCCTTTTTCCTCCTCATCCATCTCTTTCCGCTGCTCTCGGTCTTTTCTTTCTGCCTCTCCTCTCCATCCTTTTCCCCCCTCTTTTCTTCTCCTCGAAAGCCTAATTAAAGGAGCAGTTGCAGCTTCTCCGCCAGCATCCTGCCAAGCGTCATAGAGCACAATCACACAGACAAATAATTGCCAGCCATTCTGTCTGATTATCATAATAACGGCGGACCTCTCACTATGAAAAGTGCTACTGCCTGCCGCTGTCAAAACCCAACCAGGTTCAGATCAGCCCTATTTAAATTATATCAGACATTATGACCATAAGCAAATTGTCTGATACATTTTAATGAGACAGTGGGGTGAATGGTTTTCAGTCATGAAGTGCAATGTTGCGGAATCAGTAGTGGAATTGAATTGTGAATTAAATCGCGCTGTCCGATCCCTCTTCTCTGCCTCAATAAAAAAAAAAAAGGGCAGTAATTCATCACCGCGATTTAAAAACCCTGTAGTCGTGTGGTTAAGATATGGCAGTAACGATGGAGAACTGTACTGTGCTGCACAGGAGCTCTCGCACCCTGACACAAACAGTGGCTTGCTATTTGAACAGGTAATGTGCCATGAATAATGTCTGTCATGTTCTATATGATGGACCAGAAAGCCCACGCATAAATTGTTCATTCAAGTGTTAGGCTGAATCCAGGCTTGAGAGTCGGGTTTATGTGGGCAGAGGGGAAAAAAAGGGTTTTCAGATTGGATGGCTTCAGGGATTGGGCAGGGTGGATTTATCGGAGGATCAGCAGTTATAGTTGGTATTCTCCCGGTGTTGAGGGGGAAGAATGTGTGCGTCTGTGTGTGTGTGTGTGTGTCAGTTTTTTAAAATGGTACCTCTGTCGCTGGCCATGCTGCGCTGCAGGATCTGCTCCACCCTTACTGCCATGTCAGACATGTTCTGGGCTATGGCCTGAATCCGCTCCAATAGTCCTATAGGCTGAATCCTAAAACACCCAAAGAAAAAAAGAGAATATCTGAAATTATTCCAGCGACAACCATCTTCTAACGACCTACATTCTCTTCAAACAGCAATCAGGCGCCTTCAAAAGAAAGAGGACGCTATATTTCTTTTATAGCTTCCTTCCTTACTTCCATCCACCCAGTTGTATTTGTTGTTTTTCCACCCTTCAGTGAGCGTAAAGTAGTGGAAGAAACGCTAATTCTTGAGAACTTGAGGCATGAAATCGAAAAAGCTTTTAAAAACACTGACAGATCATTTATTTGTCAAGATAAAAAAAAGTAACTCTGCATATTAAAGCAGGTCCCCGGGGGAAATGAAAACAGAAGACAATTAGGTTGTTAGCAAATGTATTTCACTGCACTTGACCTCTGTGGCCGATAAGCTGTTGGCAAAACAATCAGGAAGCAATAGTTACAACAGAGAAGGATATATGGGGGATGAAACACAGAGAGAATAAAGATAAGACAAGGGGTTTGCAATATACAGTATATGCGGTGTTATAGTTCCAAGAGATTTTGAAAATCTGTAACATGTCTATGAGAAACAGAACAGTAAATTATCTGAAACTTGTTCAGCCCAGGACCTCAGTCTTAAAGTTTCATCTTACTCCAGAGCCTAGGTCTGTGCTACTGTATCTGCTCTACAAAGTGCAAACACCACAGAAGAAGAGACATCTCACCAAATGTTGCTTTTCTATGAAACAATGAACTGTCAAAGCAAAGAGGGCAAATGTTTTAGCATTTGCTGCAACACCTTGGGAATGCACTGCAACTACCTCCATTCATGGTTAATGGATTTATGCAATGAATTATTAAATATTCTTGAGAGAGACGTCTGAGAAATAAAATCCTCTCTTTCTATTGGCGTCCGAAAAAATCTGTTTTAAAGTCAGGTTGACTGCTTTGAAGCTAGTAGTGCCAAAACTAATCCACAGATTTTTTTTTTTTAATTAGTCGATTAATTGTTTGGTCAATACAATGTCAGCAAAACGTGAAACATATTCAGATATATATATATAAAATATGACATGTTATATTGACATGTAGTGTTTTGGGTACTTTCCGTTGAAGTAATTGTTGAGTGTTTAGAGAGATGAACATCTTATTTTCAAACTGTATGTGCTGCACTTGGTAGTTGAACTCTTCAAAGAGTATTTTGCATGAGGAAAAGCTTGTAAATACTTTGTTTGCAGTTACTTGTGGATCCCATTGAACTGGTGGAGTCCTTTGCAGTGTGATCCTTGTCTCTACATAACCACTCAACACACATCCAGACTCACTGGTTAATATCTGACATGCAGCAACTGAAGAGAAGTAAATCTTAATCTCAAACTTCAACATCTTAACCCTGCACATCAGCATATGACTTTACTGATTTGTTCTGCCTAGGTTATAAACAACCAAGACTCATTGATGGAACTGCTGTATCATTGCCCTGTTTAACATGAAAACAAACACATAAATTAATTTGTTTAATAAGCTCTCTTGTTATGAAGTAGTATTTCTGGAATTTACATCGCTCATTAAACAGCTCTGAACATGAGACTCACAGAAACTAATGGAACAGTGGTTCTGAGCTGGATGCAGATCAAGCAGTAAAACTGATTTCTTTGAGGCAGCATGTATTTTTTGGTGTGTGTGTGTGTGTGTGTGTGTGTGTGTGTGTGTGTGTGTGTGTGTGTGTGTGTGTGTGTGTGTTGTTGCGCCAGAGGAAAGCAATCTAACTGTGCTTATATGCACAGCTTAATATAATCCTAAACTCCAATTCCATTTTTCCACATGCTGCCCAGGAGGAAAGTAGTAACCAAACCTTCTCTTCTATAATTTAGATCAGCAGGTCAGCACAAATTCACTGACAGACACACACACAGACACTATTTACACTGTAGTGACCCTGACCCAGAAGGGGCTATCAGCTGTTGAAGAGCAAGAAGACAAC
The DNA here is from genome assembly GCF_010015445.1 of Perca fluviatilis. Lineage (NCBI taxonomy): Eukaryota > Metazoa > Chordata > Actinopteri > Perciformes > Percidae > Perca > Perca fluviatilis. The sequence goes on along the minus strand of NC_053126.1, from coordinate 8,170,087 downwards.
CTAATTACTTTTTAAATTATATACCAGGTGCAGGTGGGCAACGTTGTTCCTGCCTGAAGATCTCACACTAATCTCCAGTGTCAACCCCTGACCTTGAGCCATGCCGTGGTTTTTAATAACCTGAGTGAGGTAAAAATGAAGCCAGGACATTTTTACCACCAAGTCAGTCTTTCCAAGTCAGCCAAAACTATTTGGCCTTTGTCACTGTAACATTTTCCAGTTTAGTCCCAGAGAGGCCAATTAAATGATTGTTAAAACTACGTGACTGAGAGTTAATCCACGGGGCATTTTGTAGAGAAAATTAAATTCTGGGAATGTATTATAAAACTACAGATGAAAATAAATGTATGCAGCATTTTTTGGCCAGAGTACAAAAAATATTTTCCCTGAGGCATTTGAAAAGCAAGTCAGGTCCTCGTCTTCGTACCTCTTCTGTCATTGTTCATCCTTTGCAGTCCACAGCAGTTTCAGAGTGGCTAGACATTAATTTCAAATAGTATTACAATGCCTTTTAATTTATTATCAGAGGTGGTTACATTATTGTGTGAGGCAGTGCATGCAGGCTCGATTGAAGTGGATATCAGAAAAGATATTTCACCGGCTGTGAGGAAGAGGGAGGTGATGTCCAGGAGCAAAACGACAGCAAAGACAGAAAACAGGAGGGAGCTTTCTCTCCTTAAACCCTGAGCAGGTACGGGCATGAGGAAATGTGTGTTACCATGGCAACCACAGAGCGCACACACAACTCAGGGTTGGAAGCTTCAACTTGTTCAGCAAGACCTCTGCTCTTTTCTTATATAAATGGCAGTGTACTTTATTTCTCCAGCTCCAGGAGAAACGCATATCATCTTCTTCAACACAGGTTTCCCGCAGCACAAGACTCTTTTCACAGCATGGACCTGCTCTACTGGGATGCCCCAGGGCTCCATACTTGGCCTTCTCCCTTTCTTCACACACTCATTTCTTAGGTCCATGTTTTTATCTTATCATTACTCTAGGCCAATGAAACTCACCTCTGGCACACAGGTTGAGCAGGAAAACTAGACAAATGTTCTGAGGACCACTTCAAGTTTACCCTTGACAGCTTTGATCTGGTGTTCTTTCCCAATCTTTTACAGCATTTTGGTATAACCACTGCAGTGAAAGTTTTGTTTAGATTTTTTTAAATCAGCAAAATTGAAATGTCCTTTTTTGGCAGGCAGGCACAATAATTGCATCACATCTGTACAGGGCCTAGCACCTGGACATGCATTGAATACATAAATACTATTAAAAATGCACTGCACACTGTACTTTAATTATTTACTATAACTACTGTATCATCAGCAGATTATTTAGATTCTTAAATAGCACATAACATTGCCAGTCCCCACTACAAAAAAACCCCAAATAAACACTAGTCAGTTTTAAAGTATCTTAATCAATTAACTTAATAACTAATACTTTTTTAAATTAATTTAGAATTACTCTAATGACATTAGTCATTAGTCATCTTGTTCAATATCTTGTACCATGATATCCTCACTGCAATCAGAGGAACACACCAGGAGAGGTAACCACTCCAAACATGTATGAATTTTAAATTCAACACAATAGTTTTGGATGCCCCTGGGGGGCCTGAGGTACACACTGATATTAAAGTAATTTCATCCAAATACAAACCACCCTCACTACATTCCTCTAGTCACTAATGTCGCAAAGCCTCACTCAAGATCACATTTGATATCCATTTATTTTATGTTCCCTTTTATGGGTTCACTTTAAAATGTCAATCCAGTTGTTTCTACTTTCTTTTGTCCTTGGTTACTAAAGCAGCAGCTCACCAGAAGCCAGCTTTCAAGCAAAACACAGGAACAGGCAAATTAGTCTGACAGTATCGGTTTTGTCTTGCTGCTCGGCTCAAATTATTAACGACCTGACAGGTGGTAAACCAGAACGATGCTGTTAGCGAACACCGAGTCAATGAATGAGCGTGCAGCTACAGACAATAAGGTCAGAGCAGGTCACCAGACTCCATCGCTTGTGAGTCAAGGTCCTGACCCGGTACGGTTTTCTTCTTATCACATTAGGCCCTACCCTCAATTGCCGAGTGCAATTATTAACACAGTCCACAATCAACAAAGGGTCCGAGGGTGTGGAAGAAAACAATTATAAGCCGCAATAACTTCTTTTTGATGAAGAAAATCCAAAGAAGCAAGATGAATACTGACATTCTTGGGACTTGGGAGTGAATTATTTATGGTTTTGAAAACAAAAAAAAAAACACTAGCAACTGTATATCAGGCATAGACATTAGAGTCTAGTGTCTATGCCTGATATACAGTTTTAAAAAAAATGCTCCTTACGCAGAAATGTGCTGAAACAGTGAGTGCTATTACTCGTAAAGAAGTAGAAGAAGATAGTATTTTCAGTCTACTGCATTTCCTTTTGTTTGTGCAAGTAATGTGCCGTCTTCCTCAGAAACTTTTTAGGGAATCATAGTCAACCTGTACTGTACATGGCAGCATTTTACATTAGCTGTATCTAATGTAAATCACAAGACAGGCCAACTTGCCGTACCTGTCCAGGGCCGAGCTGAGCTCATCCAGCCTGTGGCTGTCTGTGGTGTTACCCAGTTTAGACAGAGCATCCATCCTCTTCATAATGACCTCCAGCATTTCACTGATTTTCCTCAGCACCCCACGAGATTCTTGGCCACCGAACACTGAAAAACACACAGACAGATAGTGTGAGACAGATATTGCCAAAGTGAATCATAGAGATAGGAGGATTTAGGATAAAGAATAAAAGGAAGGAGAAAGTCATTCTAGAGAAAAAAAGTGATAAATTAGAAGAAACAAATAAGATTAAATTGTATGGCATGGTACAGTGTGTCTCTATGTAAAGTCACATTTTATTTGGCTTTGTATAATGTAGAAAATATATTTTAGTGTACCAGCAGTTTAAATCCACTAATGTAGCAAAGCCTCACTCAAGATCACATTTGATATGCATTTATTTTATGTTCCCTTTTATGGGTTCACTTTAAAACGTCAATCCAGTTGTTTCTACTTTCTTTTGTCCTTGGTTACTAAAGCAGCAGCTCACCAGAAGCCAGCTTTCCAGCAAAACACAGGAACAGGCAAATGAGTCTGACAGTATCGGTTTTGTCTTGCTGCTCGGCTCAAATTATTAACGACCTGACAGGTGGTAAACCAGAACGATGCTGTTAGCGAACACCGAGTCAATGAATGAGCCTGCAGCTACAGACAATAAGGTCAGAGCAGGTCACCAGACTCCATCGCTTGTGAGTCAAGGTCCTTACCCGGTACGGTTTTCTTCTTATCACATTAGGCCCTACCCTCAATGCCGAGTGCAATTATTAACACAGTCCACAATCACCAAAGGGTCCGAGGGCGTGGAAGAAAACACAATTATAAGCAGCAATAACTTCTTTTTTATGAAGAAAATCCAAAGAATCAAGATGAATACTGACAGTCTTGGGACTTGGGAGTGAATTATTTTTTTGTTTTGAGAAAAAAAAAAACACTAGCAACCAACAACAGCCTCATATTGTTCTCGGAGAATGGGAGTGAAAATAAAGCCTCACCTCTCCGTGTTCCCTCATCAATCGCATTAGGCTTTTGAAAACTGCAATGTGTGCAGACTCACTACTCCTGTCAGAGTTCATTTATCACTGCGCAAGCCAAAGTCACCTTTCTATAAGAAGAAATTATATTATGACCAGTAAATACAATAAGGACCAAGAGAAAAACCACCCACTGTTATTGGTCTGTGTGCTTGTGTGTATATGTGCAGTACATGTCTGTCTGTCTGTCTGTCTGTCTGTCTGTATATATATATATACACATACATACATATACATACATACATACACACACTTACAGTATATAACGTATGTGTGTTGTTGAGGTTTTAAAAAAAGAAGAGAAGCACTCGGCATCAGAAACAAGAACTACAAAATAAAGCTGCTGTCAAAGCCCAGATTATTCCTCTAAATCCTTTCCCTTTATTGCCTGTACATATTTTCTTCTTTGGCTTTGCACTGTTTCAGACATTTCTACAATATATTCAGTCAAACTGCTCTAAAGACCTTTGAATAATTCAGCAGTTAGGCAACATTGCTTTCCTTCCACAGACAGAAAGAGACTAAATTAATTCCCATTCAGATTTGCAGCTTTATAGCAGCAGTGTAACAATACATTTTAAAAGAGGAATGACACAGGATAGTAAAGGAGATGAGATATAGAAAGGATTTAAGCACTGCAGGGTAATTTATTACTACATTGTCCACTCCAGTAAACACATTCTGCTCATTGCTGCCCACCAACTGTCTGAAACCTGTTGCATGCAACTGTAGGACCAAACCTTGAACACCAAAATCACCAAAACAATTACTGTACCATTCTTTGGTACATTTATTTTTTCGTGGACTTCAGACTATTTGCTAAGTTCAGATGATCCTCTTTCAGCTCCAGTGTACTTGCTGCACTAAATCTAAGCAAAGCCTCCGGGTTAAAATGTGGGAAGAACACACATTTCTCCACAGTAATGTTCCGCGCACACATTGTGCTCGTAAATCACCATTACCGAGACCCAACACCCTTCCTACGCAGTACATTTTTAGAACTGAGCCTTGTTTGCAATCAACTGTTCATCAGACTACTTTTTACTCTTGCTTCCTGCTGCCTCTTGGGAAACATCGGCTAATGTGTTTTCTTTTCCAATGCACAGTCCGGCGCGCTGAAAGTGGTGTAGCAGGAGCTGATGGTTTCCAATGTAGAGCCTCCTCTGTGTCATTCCTCATCTGCTGGTTAATAAAGGGCCGATTTAGCAGCAGCTAATCTCCTTTAACGACTCAATTTCGGAAGTGCCACAGCACAATCGATATCATGAACAAATTCCAATTAGATCACCGTTTGTACTGTAGCCTGCTCTGGGCATTGCAAAACACTGGCCAACCAGCTATAAACAACTGCCCGTAGAGAGAGACACACTGGCTACATGCATTGCTAACGGTTTTACTTTAACAGGCTGCTGAAATCACAACTGAAGATCGCAGAAAAGAATGGAGAATGCAAAAGAATATCGAATACGTCTCGAAGCACACACTATTTTAACAATGAACACTCATTCCCAGACAATGCAGTGCTTGGTAAGAGAAGCGAGCCTGTAACCGGAAGGTCATTGGTTTGTTGGTAGATTAGAATTGTGTTCAGCTTCAAAAGTTCACCAGAGAACATGTGCTTGCATATAGGTGTTAGAGGTCCAAGAGGTGCCAGTGCTTTTATTGATCAGTCCGTCTATGGTTAATTTAGATATGGCCTCTCACAACTGAATTCACAGATCACTATAAAACAACATGACAGACTGAATCTCTTTCCAAGTGCTTCAGTCAATTTCATTAAAATTCCCCAAATACAGCCAGCAAGTCCTTCAGTTGGAGGCTATGATTCAGATTTTTCATTAGTGACGCACAATTGATTTATAGAGAGCCACAAACAAAATCATATTTACAAGAAAGAGTGGCAGTGCACCTCACCTCCTTGGCCCTCATGCAGCATCAGGATTTAGACGCTGCCTGACATTTTCTCAGAGAGAGGTTCTGAACACAGCGTCTCACAACACTGAGCTGATTCTACCACCAGCAACGCCAATATTCACACGGTGTGCAATCATTTAAACCGAAGGTGTATACGTTTATTTCATTTATTCTCCAAGATAAAATACCTGAACGCCTAATGAGTATGAGAAATTTAGCATGTTGCTTTAATGAACATTTTCTTTAAATAAGGACAATGCTGCAGCACTTGCGCCGCACAAACACACACACACACGTATGCAATACTGCATAACAGAACAGAACGTACAACAGTAGAAGGGATGCAAGGAAGATGCAATAAAGTTGCTGCAATAAAACCAGTCTCACCTTAAATCAGCAGTAAAATGAAATGACCAACTTTACCAGAACTAAAAGCTTCCACACTACAATTAACTAAAGTTGTAGACTTTGTGTTTTGTTTTCTGTTAATAGAGCCATTTGTTCAACATCAACAGAATCCAGTGAAACATATAGCTTCATAACATTGCATATAAACTTTTTATTTTACAATGAGCTCAATAAATTTCATTTAATGTTTATTTGAATAGGGACAGATGCTTAGACATAGACATTTGTGCAATAAATTTCCAATGTACAGCATCACAGCATTTATACTTATTGCTAATTTCCAATGCCCGTCCCTAGAAGGGCTTTTAAACAGTCATAAAAAGAAATATTAAACATCGCCACAATTAAAATACATGAAGCACATAAACATACACACACCCATACACCATCCCACGCCGTCCGACCCCTATATGTGACTACAGGTCTGATTATCAATTAAAAACTAGTTTAATTTTAAAAAGTTTATTATTTTGTATTGCTTTTAGCTCAATGGGCAGCTCATTCAATGCCTTAGCTCCCTTAATAGAGAATTATGTCTGGCCAAAGGAGGTTTTTCTAAAGGATATTTTACAGTTCCCTGCTATTGTGTTTCTAGTGGACAAAAGGCTGTAATGGTTGCACCATGTCACAGAGAGCCTAAGGAGCCTGTTAACGTAAGCACTTCCAGATGAGATTGGAATTTGCAAATGCATTGTAGTTGTCAAATCCTAACATGTTCAGATCTTTCAGGACGTGACAATGATGTGATTTGGTTGGCCTTTTGCCCAATATTTTCAATGCACAATTGTAGAGTCTCTCTAATGGTTTAGTCACATATGGACTTGCCTGCGACCATGAGGTAGCACAATAACTGAGTGAAAACATCATTGTGTGCATCAATGTTTTGGCAGCATCAAAGGTTAGACAGTCCCTAATTAGTCTAAATAAATATAAGTTGGCTTTGACGGTTCTGTCTTATTTTTTCACCTGATTGTCAAATTTCAGGAGAGGGTCCAGCATTAAACAGAGGTACTTTATCTCTGGAACTTGCTCTGTGAGCAGACAGTTTATCATGACATCTAATTTGGTTGATGTAAGCCGTTTTCCAGAGGAAAAACAGATACAAAGATTTTTACATTAAAGTGCTCATATTATGCTCATTTTCAGGTTCATAATTGTATTTAGAGGTTGTACCAGAATAGGTTTATGTTGTTTCATTTTCCAAAAAAATGTTTGTCTCTGAAGTAAAGGCTGGACTACAATAGAGCTGTTTGGAGCAGTTTGTGAACAGTGTTTTCTGTTGGAAATGGCAATTCCCTTTGGTGGGGGACTTTGGGCTTTTTCACTTTGTAAACCTAAAACGTGCACAAAAAATATATATAAACACAATAAAGGAAAGGGGAAAATCCAAAAAGCATAATATGAGCACTTTAAATGTCAGGCATGCATTTTCAAGCCATCGGGCTATTGCATCCAGGTGTATCGATAGTTGTTCTGCAACAGCCTAGCCTGTTTTACCATAGGCATACAGACATGTGTCGTCTGCGTACATTTGTAAACCTGCCCCTTTGCATGATTCAGGAAGGTCATTTATATATAGGCTAAAGAGCATCGGTCCAAAAATTGAGCCCTGAGGGATTCCGGTTTTACACTTCAAAAAAAGAAGAATTTTTATTGTTAATGTTAACGAATTGTTCCCAATTCAGAAGGTATGATATAAACCAAGATAATGCTTTTTCAGAAAAATTATACTTTGATAGTTTGGAGATAAGAATGTTATGGTTTACTGTGTCAAACGCCTTTTTGAGGTCTAGAAAGACGGCCATCACCAAGTTTTTTTTTTTTCCAGTAAATAAACAGTTTGCACTTTCTGTGGCGAATTTAGATATCAACCCAAATTGTAAAAGGTGCAGATAGTTATTTATTTATTCATTCATGGGTGAGCCGTTACTTGTGTTGCCACAATCTTTTCCAAAACTTTGAGAAAACAGGAAGGATATTTATTGGCCGATAATTGCCTGATCCGCTGCCCCAGATTTAAAAATTGGAATGACTCTAGCTTGTTGCCATATTTGGGGAATTTTCCACAAGTCATGGAGGTGTTGATCAGGTGAGTTAATGGTTCAGCCAATATATTACAATTCCTTTTCAAGAAAGAAATGTCCATTGTTGGAAAGATCTTTAGGAGTATGTGGTTCTTCACCTGTGGTAGTAGGCCAACCAGGCTGATTAAAATTATTCACAAATTCCTGATCTGACCCAATAAAATACTCGTTAAATGCTTGTGCAAGTTGTCCACTTTCTGAAATTATTACATAACCTATTTTAAGTTCATGTGCATCTTTTTATCAGTGTGCGGAGGTTTCAGCAAACTGTTGAGTTGTTTCCAGATTAATGAATTATTGAAAGAAATACAATGGAAAATAGAAATACAGTGTTTCTACTGTACATTTAGTCATTTATTCATTCATCAACAAAACAGCTGATTATAGCTGTGTGTCATGTTTGATTTATATTAAAAAAAAAAAAAAAAAAATCTCCTCCCCACTGGCATAATTCAGAGGCCAATAAATCCTGTCATCCCTGATTTGCATACCGGCTTGCTAGTTTTCTCAGTAAGGTGCCTCCGGGTCACACCTCTCCATCTCACCTGTCACCAGGATAAATTCATGTATTCCCTCCTCCCGCACACACACACACACACACACACACACACACACACACACACACACACACACACACACACACACACACACACACACACACACACACACACACACACACACACACACACACACACACACACACACACACACACACACACACACACACACACACACACACACACACACACACACACACACACAAACGTCCTTTCACTCCCAATCATCTATTTATTACAGAAAAGGCTGATTGAGATCGAGTTTCTCTCTTCTTTTTGGCATGGTGGCAACTGACAGATCCAGGCGCTATTAGAGCAGAAAACCTCTGTCACTTATCCTCTAAGCAGCTCCAGGCTCTTATTGCACCTGACAGCCTGGGGGGGAAAAGCCTGCAGAATTCTTTTTTAAACTTGTTGCTTCAATTGAAACCTGAATCGGTCTTTTCCATTAGTTATCTCCCCTGACCCTCCCCACAGTACACAGAAGTGGACCAACCAGTTTGGTTTAGAAGCATGGCAATGTTTTATGAAACTGCACATTGAAACACTGCAACCTTACGTTGATTGATTTACCACAGCAAGCAACTTAAAAAGGTAAGGAAAGGCTGACACAGAGCTCATGGTCTGCTATACCCTTATTAAAAATAAAAAAATTAAAACCACACTCACAAGTGTCTCAGCATACAATCATTTTCCAGGACGGGAGTTCAATTCTCTTATGTGCTGTCACTGCTCAGACTGTGCAAAACCATAAAAGTATGATGAGCATTTGCATTAACATATTTCCTGTTTTCACACAGAAAATTCAAAAGAAACAACAAAAATAGAAAATGCTACCTAAACCAAGTCAGGAAGTAAAATTCCTGACCCAGTTTGCAGCTCACCCTACATACACCCCTGCATACAAAATTCACTTCAAGCTAAAGTCTCTATGTTGCTTGTGCATTAATTACTTTGAAAATGATTGCGTGTACTGCATGTCCATGTTCACGGCCACACTCCGATAAAAAGGTAATAACGTTGCAGCAGCTAATTTTCAGAAACAATCAAAACACTAACACTTAATTTCGCACTACTTCCCCCAAGAGACAATTTGATCATCTGAGGTCTATACCAACACTTTATTTTATTTTACACACAAAATTAAATCAACGCAGACTGTTTCTTCTCAACAGACAATTCTACAAAAGACTAATACACAAGCAAGCAGCGGTGGAGACAACAAATAAAACACATAAACAAACAATTTCTCTAAAATGTGTCTATTGTAAATGGCAAACAATACCAAGATCAAATGGTCCTTTAAATTAAAGATGCTGGATGCCACAAAGCCGTAAACAATAGAAGCAATCTGAGACACAGAAAACATATTTGCAGTTGAATCTGGTAACTGCCCATCTAGGCAAACAACACACAAATCGGTACAACCCCTGTTGTGTCTTTCTAAGAGAAAATCACTGGTCTTTCCGGGTGACAGGAGATTGTTAAAGAGTGAACAATGAGCAGTCATTTTTGACTCACATCTCTTTTTTTTGTCAAACACAGAGCCTGGCAGTGAGCAGCATATTCACTGCCAGTTCTTCCTAATTACCGGTGAAAATGCATCAGTAGCAAAGGTCAGTTTGTTTTATTCATAGCATCTAAACACGCTGCAGGAGAGCGCTTCTCTTTCAAACAGATTACTTATCCCATTTTTTTTATTCTAACAGAGTACTGAAGTGTACAGCTTTGATAGACCTGCAAATGCCACACCCTTCCGAGGAGCGAAGTAAGGAAAGACTCATTTTCATGCATTGCGTAGTGAGGACTGCTGAGCCATGAAATAAAAAAAAAGTTCTGTCAGAGTCTGTGAAAGGATCGCAGTAAACAGGATACTGAACACGACGCTCCTTCCACACCTGATGCTCTGCTACGTGACTCTGATTGATGAAAACTTAGGTAGGTTTTCCTTTACATTTAATCCTGCAGCTGCAGTAGTCCTGCCATCCAAAAGGTAGTTGAACATTATTGCTTTATTTTTCTTTCCAGAGCAATTTCAAAAATATTTGTGGGTTGTTGTGGAAATAGTATTTAGCACAATAAATATAAAAGGGGCAAATATGTATATAAATATCAAATACAGGGGGTAAAGTCAGAAGAAAAAAAATCTGCCTTCGTTGAGAGATGCAACACAGTTTGCCTGCAGCGTAACGTTTTTCCAAGGGGACGGGAGCTAAAAAAAGCTCAGGTAATGGAGCTTGCAGGTTGGAATAAAGCACGCATTAAAATCTGAACCATTTAGTCTTGCCGTGACAAGGTAAAACCTGAGCGCCTCCTAGGCCTATTTCTTCCTTTGTGGTAAAGCTGCAGTAAGACCCCCGTTGAAAAAGGACACACTGTGAAGGTGGTCTTCAAAGAGCTTATTAGAAAGCTACAGTAGACCTCTGGAGCTTTTAAGATATCTAGGATCAAACGCTTCTGACTTTCATGCTTGCCACTCTGGTAAAAAATCCATTCCCTCTGTCCCCCCATCATTAGCTTCCTGTGCCTTCAAAAGGAAGTAATGAATGAACTGCATGCATATTAAAACTGGATATATTACTTGGTCAAGTGTCAAAGAGTGCAACATTATTTTATAGAAATATGTAAGGACATAGAGCCTGTTTTTGGCCGTGCAAACCTTAAAAAAGCATGTTTATGAGTCCTGGAGCATCTTAGGTAAGATGTTCGACAAAGATAATATCAAAATATGGTAGCAAGGACTGAGCTGGAAAAAAAAAAAAATACAAAAATATGGTAGCAAGGACTGAGCTGGAAAAAAAAAAAAAAACATACAAAAATATGGTAGCAAGGACTGAGCTGGAATAAAAAAAAACATAAAGAGGTAGAGGCAGGAAGGCAGCAATGCAAAGAGGTGAGAGAGAAACAGAAAATAATTGCATATTTTTCTTCACAGGCTCTCCAGGAAATCGTTGCCAGTCACAAGACGGGCAATAAACGGGGGTTAGTGGGTTCTCTCAGCACAGCCTTGCCATTTTGTGTGCCCTTTCAGATTCAAAACATTGTGCATGTTAAGGTGCCGCCACTGATTTTTACATTTCACGCATGAATGTATGTCACACACACATGTTGACTGACAACATGGGTGCAGGTGTGCATGTCCTGTAGCTCTCCACAGCAGCAGAGGCTGGATGGGCGTGTATTATCAAGTTGCTGCTTCACTGAACAATTCATCCCGGCTTGTCCATTCCGCTAACTCCCCGTGCCGCTAATCCTCATTCCTAAAGCACATAAATACAAACACACGTACACACACAGGGTGAGAATTTACATATCTTGACTTTCCCTGGTTAGCGGCGAGGCAGTGTTTAATGAGCTAGAGGCCGAATGCCTTTCCTTGGCTGCAGCCTGTGAGTGGTTAATTAATCAGACAGCTCCCCTGTCTTCCACTGCCCTCTCCCTTTCCCTCCTTTACCCCCCACATCCCCTGCCTTACTACAATTTCAGAATAACACTTATTTTCCCCAAAGAGGTGCTTCAACTATGAGCCAATATTTACAATCATTCAAGTGAGTCAGTCAAACACATTTCAATACTTTACATCCTGCACAACAAACAACCACAGGGCGACATGCTGTTCACCGATTGGCCCAAAGATGGACTGCATTATTCAGGAGGGATGAAATGATTACCGTCACCTCATGTGCATTGCTTCTTCCCGTGCCAGCTCGTAGCCATCACAGAGGATGACACGCACTGTCAACAATTGTTCCAGGTGGCGATAAAAAGGTGAGAGACAAAAGTCCAAAAGCTAACACCGACTCTCCCAAATGGCTAGTGCTGTAGTGGTTTAGGCAGAGGCACACAGCGTAAACACAGAGAACGTGCTGCGAAAGATAACACGTTTCTCTCAGGGATGGTGTCTCCGAAATTGTTTGGATTTTTTTTTCCGCCCGTGGCTTTGATTTGTTTGTTTTGATGTCTGTGAAGGCAAAGTCAATGATGGTGGCTGCATTTGAGTGGCCATTTGGACTTTAAACGATCAGAGTTGTCTAAAGGAAGTTGTCAGTCATCTGGATATCAAGGAGACCTTTTTTTTTATAACCAAAACATGATCACTTGTGCTTTGTGACTGAAAAAGACATCAGGGATTCGACATCTCTAGTAGTGGTTTACTGTCTTATAAACATTATACTATTAATTAGTCATATTAATTTCACTTTTAAATCTTAACTGCCAGATTTATACATGATAACTTCAGTTTGCTTCAGTGAGCTTACAAGAGTGAACTACCTCCCCCACAAAATTCACAAAACGGTAAATCCCACCTCAGCCTCTACACATTTGCAGTTACTAGTTTGACTAATAAAAATGAGTTAATGTGGGTCAGAACAAGTTCATGTGGGCACTGAGCAGAGATGAAAGCTGGTGTAAAAGAAGATGGAGCCTCTCTGGGCGACATATACCCCCCCCGACACATTCATGATGAGCAAAGTGTGCAGCTCTGTCAGCCCCCTGGCAGCAATCAAGAAGCCCCACGAAGCACCCAGCATGTTTCCCAGGCTGTCCATTACCAGTGCAGGGCACAGCCACTGCATTCAGAGGCGACCAAGTAGCACTGACGCATAACTGCAGGCTTACCTTCGGCTCGCACCGTGAAGGGGGAATCTCCGGGTCTCTTGGCCGAGAACTGGCCCCCGAGGGACGTCATTAGAAAGCACAAGCTGAAGAAGCCAATCCCCACCACAAAGATCCTGCAGCAGATAAACAGAGACAAGGGGGTGATTAAGTGACACAAGAACACGACAGGGTTAGACGAATACAGAGGACAGACGAGGATGAGAAAGAAGAAGTAGAAAGTTATGAAACGAGGCATGTGTGTGCCATAGAGTTCACGTCAACATTGGCTCTTTGAGACACCATCACTCTAAGTCCTTTGTGAGGCTACATGGAGCGTGGAGACATTATTGTGAAGTTCATATTGTACCAATCAACCCATAGAAAAGCATTGTGAACTCGCTTGACTGTGTCATCTCAAATGAACCATTACATGGATGGGTTTTCTGCATCACACTGTGCTCAGTGAAGTAACATCCAAAAATGAAAGCATTAAATTACAGGCGGATGGCTGCGTTTTGGAAAGAACAGCAAACACGCAGCAAACATGTTTCAAGTTTCGGAAGGTTTGGAAAACAAAATGCTATGGGACCGAATAGCCCAAAACGGACTCATCTGGCACGCTCCAGGAGTCGTGCTGAGAAAATGTTTGGAAATAACCCTTTTTTAATAGAGGGGAACTGCAGGACAGATTGTCGCACTTCCATTCTATACACCACAACTTGCTTTCCTGAATTTTTATAAGGCAGAAAACTGACACCAGAGAGCCTGCAGAGAGATAGTGCCATTATATTACTATCCAATATGTTAGGTAAGGGGGAAAAACTGGGATTTGATGATCAGGGCAGCGTGCACGCTGTGTGGGAAAACACAAGTATATGATTCTACAGTGAGATCCATCCACTGAACTGTACAGTATGTGAGCTGCATGTTAAATCAGGACTCTGGAGCCATAATGTGAAACACCACTGTATTTACTCAGAAAGCTGTAAAACATCAGGGAACTTTATGTCTGACAGCTGCTGCCCTACTGGCACGGACCCCATCACTGCATGGTGATTCCTAATTTTGTTAATGCTAATGAGTCCTAGAGCTTGTGTACAACCTATCTGGTAAAACTTGGAAGTTTTAATGAGTTTAGATCAGCTTGAGTTGCTTTTAACTCATATCCAGCTGCTGCTAGTGCTGGGAGTTTTAGCTGTGCAAGCAAACGTTAATTATAGCACAGCAGGCATCCAATTAATGGTCTGAACTTGTAGACAAAAAATGCATAAATTTTTTACATTTACTTGGCGCCTTATTTTGCTGTTTCTTTTCTGTATTCCTTTCAATTCCATCATAGAATTTTTCATTTTTTGATGATGCAGAATAAAAAACAACCATCCCAATGTATAAAAACCAGCCAAAGGAATGCAGTCTATTGTTATCATTTATCAGTGAATAGAGGAAATGTTTCAAGCTGTAAGTTAATAGATCGAGGAGAACATGTTCTTACCTGAATGGTTTGAAAGTGAGAAGACATCTCCTCACCATAATGCAAAGGTCGCTGCTGGCTGCAATCATTTTCCACACACGCTGAAAGCGCCGGCTCTCCTTAACATTGTGCGAGTCTGTTGTGTAACAACCAGCGTCAAAACCATAACTTTCAACCACAGTCCTGAGGATTGGCAGAGTGCGTGACGACGCAGGCAACTTCCGATCCCGACAGCTGTCAGTGTTGTGCTGTGTGTGTGCGCGTGAAAAACTTCTGCGGGAATCCCGCCGGTGCGTCCTGCTGCAGCAGTGGGTCCGGGTCCTTTTCGATTCTGCAGAGGAATAAATATGTGCAAAAAAAAATAAATATGCGACTATCCTTTAATCAGTTATGCTTGTATCCCTAACACTGTTGGAGATACAACGGAATCGGGTGCAACAACACATGTCTGCCGAGTTCCTTGAATTCCTCTGAGTGGAGAACACTGACTGACTGACTGGCTCTCTTCTTTCATTGTGCGAGTAGCTCCTTCGCTGTGGCTCGTTTACTCATAGCGCCATCTAACGCCTCGTACTGGAAAACGAAATATTTCTTTTTCTGTGTTAAAACACCTGGATGAAAAAACCGACAATAATTAAAGCGGTATAATATTGGAAACAAGTCAAATGAATGCAACTGTTGGGTAATGATGATGCATAAACAGGCCAAATAGGCAACAAGTCCTTCTCATTGATGCCAGGTAACTTATTCATCATGACACGAAACTGATCTGATCCAGTGGCAGATTAATTCACTATATAGTTTTATCAATGAAATTCATTAGTCTTCAAACATACATTTAGCGCCTTTTTTAAAACTACTGTTAACAGAGAGAATTGCCTTTGTGGTTTCAGGAGACATTTCAGCACCGCGGACAGCTCCGACGTCCCGACGGGGACGCTGCAGACGGACAGCAGCTCAGCAGCGACTCCCAGCGGACTGAACACATAATACACTGACCGCTCTGTGCTGAATTCAAAAAGGTAATGGTTTCCTATTTCCAGGAAAAACGCCACTTTAACCTTTATGTATGGCCTTTATTAAGGCATTGTAGAACTTGGAGATGAAAACCGGCAGGTTATTCTTTACAGATAGCGGTCTTTCAAGGGAAAAGTGTAATTGTGCTTTTATTTGAGAATTCTTCCATGGGGAAAATTACACTATAATACCTTCCTGATAATATAAAAAACGTTGGCTTTTAACTTGATTTAAAAAGGGACATTTCATTACACTATTGAAAAGTTAATACATTGTGAAATGTAATACGTAATACACTTACACTACGACTGTGTACCCTCTTAAAGTCATCAAGGAAAGAGTGACCATCAACAAGTCAAAGGCCACATCCAGTGTCAGCCTAATATATAGCAAGCGGCAGCATGCTCTGTTGCCATGGAAACAGTTTTCACTCTTACTACGTTGGGTCTTGGCTCTTCCTGGCACCGTTTTTTGCCTGTCGGCCCGCAGCCCAGAGACACTGGCTCTGCTGACATTACAAGCCAGAGCTGAGATTTAAAATTCACCAATGGTCCGGTCACATTCACTTACTGTGAAATGACAACATGACTGGTCTTCATCTTCATCTTCATCTTCATCATCTGCTGCAGAGCTTCATTACAAAACTCAACAAGAGTCTCAGTGAAACAAAGCAGATTGTGTGTGTGTGTGTGTGTGTGTGTGTGTGTGTGTGTGTGTGTGTGTGTGTGTGTCAGTCAGAAATAATTTTTTTGTTTTTTCCCTTATATTTAAAAGCAATATAGCTTTGGCTGCACAAATGAGCAAAACACTTAAGAGATAAGCAAGTGTTCATTGAATATAAGATAAGCTCTCGCACTTTCAATGAGAAGATGAATCATAATGCCACCTGGAGCGAGTTCAACCAAGGACACTACCACCTGCAGCATCCTGTCACTGACAGGATATCTCTCATACTTTATCTTTTCTCTTTCATTTCCTTTCCTCTACTTGTCTTTCCTTCCTCCAGTGCTGAGTGATTTAGATATGTTCTTATTTCTTGCTTTTTCTTACTCCTTTCCTTCATGTTGACCTCTTCACCACTGCATTGTACACACTATTTGTTATCTTTCTGACATATACTGCCTCTTTGTTTGAGTCTCTCACTCGTTCTCTTCGCCTGTCTTGTCTTTTGAGTCTCTCCTTCCACTGCAGTTTCTCTCTCCCTCCCACTGTTTGGTTTGGACTCCCTCTGCTTTACTGATGATTCACACAAGCAGATGCCCAAGGACAAACCACTCTTAAAAGCATTCCTCTTACACTAAACACAGTATTTGCATTTAACAGGGAGATATACATCTGGGAAAAGAAGTGGAAAATGCAGGCTTATGTGTTACAAAATAAAAGGAAAATCAAATGCACTGAACATCGTAGCTTTGATCACAGTGTAAATTAAACCCAGTACTTAATCTTTAGTAGGCTACATCTACATTGCTGAACTTTACTCAAATCAGCTGAAAGACAAATATTAAGTATTTTAATGAGAAATAAAACACCCCCCTATCTCTGGTGCCATTCTCTGGACTGCCAAAGTCTATGACAAGAGGTTTGCTTTAGAAAAATTGGATAGGTCTAAAAACAGCACGAAAAATAAGAGCAGGTGGAAATATCAATATTGTTTGACTGGATAGGGGGGCCACCAGAAGACAAACAGTAAAACGTTTGCTTTGGGATAACATTACTAACACTGCATTATTATGCCAGAGTTGATATTCTGTTGTTTAGTTCCCAATCTTTTCTGACATAACATTACCCCCGTCACCTTACAGATGAACTCAAATAGCCCTTTATGTTCCCATTAGCTGTGTGTATTTTATTGAAATGGACGTTAAAGTGCCCATATTATGTTCATTTTCAGGTTCATAATTGTATTTTGAGGTTGTACCAGAATAGGTTTAATTTTCAAAAAACACCATATTTTTGTTGTACTGCACATTGCTGCAGCTCCTCTTTTCACCCTGTGTGTTGAGCTCTCTGTTTTAGCTACAAGGTGAGGCATCACACTTCTGTCCCATCTTTGTTGGGAGTCACACATGTGCAGTAGCTAGGTAAGGACTAATAGCTAGAAGCTAGAACTGCTAGCGGTTAGCCACCTCGTTCTCAATGGCAAAACACTGCTACAACACTATAGAACTTACATGTCCCTCGTCTGTATGTAGTCGACGCAAAGTAGGAAGTGCGCCCTCGTTTAGAAGAAGTCTCCTGGCTAATCCTGCTTTGTACTGACCGAAGTTGGAGAAACATCTAGCTGATGTGGTATTAGCTGAAGTGGTTAGCACACACCAAAAGTTTCGGCCGATAACGTAGACGGCCCTGCCGATTTTGACCAGCTCACCCGGAGACTGAAGGCAGGATACATTCAGAAGTCCGTATCTCACAAAAAACAGCATGGAGGTTTTTTTTTCCCCAAGTTGTGTGGAAGCACCAAAGACACAAAGTAACACCCCGAATCCCAGAAAAAGTGATTTTTTTTCATAATATGGGCACTTTAAGTGTGAGTGAGTGTTTATTATACAAAACTGTATATGGTTTTGTTTAATGCTTATTAGATCATAGTTCATAAAAAATGTTACAGCATTGCTACCTGTTCAGTTAGTAATCTCAGCAACATGAGTGAAATTTATCTTATTTTAGTCAATTCATAAAAAAAGTTCTTCTAGAAACACAAACCTGCGTGGTTGAAATTGTTACATTTAAAAACTTCATTGAGTAGAGATGTTTTGTTTTGAGTGATGAGCAAATGAGTATATCCACACATTGCTACACAATAGAAGCTAAACTGACAAGAAGGGAGCAAACTCTGACTCTATCACCTGTTAATATAGGAACACCCTGCTTTGTCTTTAGCCCGTCACTCCTCTAAGCAGCTGTCGACCCACATCATTCAACATGTTTCAGGTAGAGATAGCAGCTCGTGAAATTCTTTTATAAATGCAATACACTGCCAGTCCCCCACTGAGCCGCACTGATTTTTCTGACATTGACTGACTTCAACCATGGACACTTGAAAGACAAGATTTTATTTAAATTCTTCATGGCCCTCTCTCCAGCCTGCTGCACTCACCAGCTACACATGACAAGTTATTTCTTACAGGAGGAGCTCTGAGCAGATCTCTGACTGCTCATAGATACAGTAGATCATCTGCTTAACACTGCCATACATGTCCAACACTACCATTAATGTAACTAGGAGTTATGACACAGCACTTGTCATGCTCTAATACTGGTGCTGAAAACGTAGTCTTAATGTTCATTTACAGTGTACAGCTCCATCGGGATTCAGATGCACGAACGTCTAAAAATCTTCATCTTCTCCCTCTGCAGAGGCTTTCACACTTACATAATAATTGAATAAAACGTACACTGCCATACTTAGATTGATTCATATTTAAAACGTATTCTTCAGTCAACACAGTTATACAGCAAGGTTGCATCGTTTCAGAGATGTTTTTTGTTATCTTGACACCACACTGCATGACAAGAGGTGCATCTGTCAAAATGTGGGACTTATAGATGCAGTTATGAGCTTCACTTTTTTGTGACAGATTGTTGTGTGACAGTTGTGTAAAAGGCAAACTTCCCAGAAAGGCTGGATACATTTACTTTTTGGAGACTTTTGGAAAATCCCAGTTTCAAGTTTCAGGGGAGTTTTGGCTGACTGCTGGCCAGGTGTCACAGCCTGTAGTTTTACTTATCACATTCAGAGACAAGTACTGCACTTTGTACTATATTTATCTGACAGCTGTACTAATAATCTACATTGCAGGTTGAGGATTTTTAAGGATGAAACACACGACAAGCCCACTAAATATAATGTACAGGTAGCTATTGGTTAGCATTACCTAGACTATAAAATATTAACATGTGATATATAATTGATATACTGTATTTGTTTGTATTATATTTGATACATCAGGCATTAATGGCAATTAATTGAGTTAACCTGTCTCTTTTTTCTCTCTTTTTTACAAACAAAGACATAAATTGTTCAATGCATTAGGAATCTACTCATCATCATCATCTTTTCCTAACTGCTCCATGTCACATGAATTGCCATTCATAAGAGCATCTTACACTGTACTTTTTTGCTATCTGAAAATATACAAAAACAAATTAGGAAAGTCATACATCCTCTAAATGCCCTATAGGTAGTTTGTGGTTGTAAAGTTTCATGGGGCTGTGATTATCCTAGGTCCCAACAGGTAATTTTTATACACTTAAGTCAAGCTTAAATAAATGATCTCACTACAATGAAATGGCTACGTACTGACATCAGACATGATACAATCGGGCGCATATGTGAATCCATAAGAGTCTCAGCTTTCCAGTCATGCCCAAGTTATGCAACTCCAAGACCCCAGTATGCAGAAATATTTAAATACACCATTTTAGAATACACAAACTAACACATTTGTACTGCATGCAAAACGATGCACCATTTTTGCCCCACCAAACTGCATGGGATTAGCATATAGTGGCCATGTCTGTAAAGGGGAGACCCGTGGGTACCCATAGAACCCATTTTCATTCAGATATCTTAAGGTGAGAGCTCAAGTGACCCCTTTGAAAATGAGCATGCCAGTTTTTTCCTTGACAAACTTTAGCATGGAGCATTATTTACCCCCCTTCTCATCAAGCTGGCATGGCATGGCATGGTTGGTACCAGTGGATTCTTCAGATAGTGTAGTTTTACGGCATACTACTACCTTGGCGCTAGCTTAAAAATTTGTATATGAAAATGAATAAAAACGTCCGAGATCGCTGGCGGTGCCTGCTTTAACACATTTGAGCCTAACCCTAACCTTACATTTTCAACACGGTTTTACTATAAAATAAGTAGCTACAAAATATAAAGCAATTATAAGTTGCTTTAATCCAGAAAATATTCATATTGAAGTATTGGTAACAATATAAATGCTATTCTTACCGTACCTTTTTAGAAATTAGCAAAGAGTTCCATGCTAAACAACTGCAGGTTGGTGAATGAGGGCAGCCATCTTTGATTTGGTATTTAAAGGGCCTCTACTGCCTGCAGTGCATGGACAGTCCACTAGGGGCAGATAACATGTATCAGATTGCATGCAACAGGTTTTTCAGGAAAGTATTGATCATGTGGATGACACAGAGGTTGCAGAAAGTCATGTATTAACATGATGGCATCACAGGAGGCAAACACTATCGCTTGTTTCTAAATCTTTTATTCAATTTCAAATAAAAAGAAGACATTTAAAGTACCCATATTCTTAGTTGATGATATGCTTTTCCAGCATTAGCAGCCATCCCAGTACAGCACTGTACAGGTTATTGTTACCAGAAGCAAAGTGGCAAGTGATGAGAGAAACTGGAGCCTCGATCATATCCAATAGGATGGAGGGTTAGACCTTAGGGTGTGCAGCATCTGTCCCAAAGCTTTAAATGAGAAAGATGGTGTGCACTCTCAAAGATAAGACAAGGAGATACGAATCTGTGCCTCAAACAGTGTCTTAGGGACCGTTCGGTATTTATGGAATGGACCACCGGAGGAAAATAGGGGAGGGTCATGTCTTTTTATTCTTTGTTGAGGGGAGGGTCATCCAAAAATTTTCAGTCCAGAGGGGGGGGGGGGGGTCACCCAACTTTTGTATTCATGAAACAGCAAAATTTCAAAGTGGCTTGTTTGGTGCATATTTTTCCATGTAGCTCTTAGTCTCGGCCCTCCGTCGCTACCAGATGGGTCTGACCCATGAGTTTGCTGTGGGGCAGGGGGAGCTGCCCCACTGGTGGCTGAAACGGATAATTGCATTGTTTATAAAATGAGTGGAATAATTACATCTGGCATGACCAGATATTTTATAAATATCTTAAATAACACAAAACAACTAAATGGTGGTAGGTAATACATCTGATTTCATATAGCTACTGCTTTAGTAAAAAATTTCCTGGCTGACGATGGGTAACGTAAAAAACGAAAATGACTGTTGCTAGTCTGGACATCTTACTGTGCCAAGGTTGCAATAAAGGTTTCCTAAATGCCATGTATATACATTTGATGTCAGCTTACTAATTGATTGCGGGTTTTGTATAGATTTGGATTTACGTTTATTCCACTTTGTTTAAACGGCGAAGTGGAGGAAGCCTGGTGACGAGTCCATAGCAACCAGTTTGTGTGTTGAATGTTACCCAGAGTGCCTTGCTGAATGGTCTCAATATTTTATTGTTTTATTTCATGTGAATACTAGTTTACTAGAGGAGTAACTTAGTATTTGAAGTAATGCAGTAATGCAGGAAGTGTGCATTTAGTTTCCATGCTTATTGTGTTTCCACAACAATGTTAGTGAGTAAATCTACTGAAATGGCCACCACACCATAACAGAGGAGTGGGATGAGTCAGATGAGAATGCAGAGGTTTAGGGTCTTTTGTCATGGCTGTAAAAGAACAGCCCCTTAAATAAATAAAGAACAGTCCCTTAATAGGATTTATACTGTAATCAAGTTTAAAGGCATATTGTGAAGTCAAAACACTACAGAAGCTCTGAACTTTTTTAAAAGAACAAATGAAAAGCACTTATATAAAAATAAAAGGTTTTTAAGACTGCAGTAGTGTTTATTCAGCCTTCATGTGCTTGACAGGAAATGCAAACCAGTTTCAGATTCTTTTTTTCGATCACTTTGCAGATCAGTGCTGGAAGACTGAAATAGTGCTCATCAGTTCTGTACAGATAGGTTCCTGACACATCACAGTCCTTCCAGAAAAGTTTTTTTGTGATTGTTGCGGGCAAAAATCCTTGATTATGCGGCACGTTTTCTTAAAAAATGCGATGGAATATGCGGAATATTTATGCAATTTTATGTGATGAAATTGCGGGAACTTGCAAAAATTGCGGGAACTTGCAAAAACTGCAGTTTGATGAAAAAGAGAGAATAAAAGTGATTCCCCCAACACCGTGCTTTTTGATGATTTTCACGTCGCGTAATTACGTCACTTCATAAAGTTCCCATGGTAACAGGGGAAAATGGCTGCTCTTGTGTGAAGTAAACGCAACATTTTTCAACTTTCTGCTAAGATATACGTGACTTTTTGCAACAAAAATGCGGGGATTATGAAATCATGCAAGCCCCGCATATTTTGCGCAGGAATCGTCAATTTTTGCAGCGAAAGTGCGGTGTATTTGAAAAAATGCAGCCCCCGCATCAATATGCAGACTTTGGCTGATTATGCATTGAATTATGCGATCACATAATCGCATTTTTCTGGAGGGACTGACATCAAGAAAACCTTTCCTGCAGGTTCAGAGCTGCTCTTACCCCCCCCTAAGAAACCTGAACAAAGTGTTTAACACCATCTCTGTCGGTCTTGTTCAGCCGTTCCTCACCTGTCCACCAGGCGTCCTCGGTGCCTTGTGCTCACCTGCTGCCTGGTTTCAGCTGCTCCTCTTCTCCAATTACTGCTTGCATGTTAAGACTAGAGAGTACTTCTTGGCTGTTGTTTTCCAGTGCGAGGCTGTGTTCCTACATGCTTGCCTGCAGTCAACCTGTTGGCAGTTAATCTGCCTATTATTGCCAATTTTTCTTCCACCAAGAAGAGAATTCCCCTCTAGGTATAAATACAGTTTTTCTCAGTCGCTTTGGTGTGTTTTTCATTCCTAACGTGCAAAATAATAAGTTCATTTCTCAGAACAATTTCTACAAACTGCAATATACAATAGATATGTTTCTAAAGCTGGTCAGTCACTAAAAATCCTTAGTAGAGCTCTCAAAAGTAAATATTCATGCCAATGATCATGTCAGGGTCATCAGAATGATAAGTCATTGTTCACAAACAAGGTCGTCAAAATGTTTAGGCATGTTGTCAATGTAACTGTGTACTTTGACAGTGTATTGAAAATAAAACAAGGCTGCACTTCTATGGCATATATCAATTTCAACAGTACTATTTACATATTACTGTATGTGGGTTATTGATTGAAAGAGACTGGACATGATTTTGTTTTTCACAGCTTTTACTAGTGCTACTTTATGAAAGAAAAAAACTAAATAATTTACAGTAAGAAAAAGACAAGGGGCACAAAGGAAAAAAAACTAAATTAGAAAGAAACACAGGAAACACCCCTTTGCCTGCAGCACTGTTCAAGTGCTGTCTCTACACATCCAGACATTCCAGTCTGTCGGCCCACATATTCTCATCCACATCACACCGGATATTTTCCCTTGCAATACAACGTGGAAAGAATCTTTTGGAATGCCTTATCCATCCTCTGAAGGCGTCTACTGTGATGTCCTCACATGCTGCATCCATTGCAGCCAGCAGGGTCATCTGTGTGTGAGTGGTTGACAATCAGGGCTGGACTGGCCATCGGGCATACCGGGCATTTTCCCGGTGGGCCGACGCACTTTTGGGCCGAATCGCCGATATAGGCCCATAAAGAACTCACAGCGGCCCATTGGTTAATTTTCTTTATTGGCACTGGCCTGACCCAATCAAATCCAGGAACCCCCTCCTCACTCCGGGCCGCAAATTTACGAATCCCACTTTGGCCACGCCTCCCGGCCCTGAGACGTGAGCTGTAATAGTTATGCTGGAAGGACAAACGACCACCAAAGTGCAAGGGAGGTGCAGAGAAATGACAGGAGAAAAAGATTAAGAATCTACAGGTGGATTCCTCAAAAATTTCTGACATGTTTGGGGCTCTAGTAGCTGCTTCAACATCAGCATTACCTGAAGCCGAGGAGGAGAGGTGGCTGGCTATAGAAGCAGAAACAACATCATGACAGGGAAGAAGCTGAGTGACCATGACAGGGCCATGGGAGCGAGTGAGGAAAAGATGGAAGAGAGAAGATGACGATGTGGTAAGGAGTAGGCAAATTAACAGGGACTCTCAGGAAGGGAGGGAGGCTGTGTGTGTGTGTGTGTGTGTGTGTGTGTGTGTGTGTGTGTGTGTGTGTGTGTGTGTGTGTGTGTGTGTGTGTGTGTGTGTGTGTGTGTGTGTGTGTGTGTGTGTGTGTGGCGTGTGTGTGTGCGTGCGCGTGCGTGCGTGCGCGTGCGTCGTCGTTGCGGCGTGGTGTGTGTCATGTCATAGCGATAACAAGCAGTTTGGCTGTAACATTAAAGTTAGTGGTGGTCAGGTAACCTAACTGCTTAAGCTTACATTGAAAATGCTAGCGGTTAGCCTGTTGGGTAGCTGAGCAGGAGTCTGTGTGATCTATAAAGTCAGTGTTGATACAAGCATCAGTGTTCCTTGAATGGCTTAATTAGCTTCTCTTGTATTGGTGCTCTTTTCCAGGGCATATACTACTCTCAGCTTTATTGTAGCTTTTGGGAAGGGTTATAGTTATGGTTATTGTATTTAGCAGACACTTGTGTCCAAAGCGACAAAATATGAATCTTACAATAGTTAAAATTAACAGTAAACTGTTTTTAAAGTTGCTAAGCCAATATTAAGCATACTAGTAATAATAACAATAATAGCAATACAATATCAAATATCAATAATAAAAAATAATAAATATACCATAAATATACAAATCATAACTCTAAGAAAGAATTAATTATTTAAGTGTAAGAGCAACAGATAAGTCTTGAGAACCCTCTTGAAGGATCCAAAACGATCACATGAACGCTGAACACTAGGCAACTCATATCATAGAATGCACGCATATTTTAAGAGGACTGTCTGCAGGGAATGCGTCTGACCAATCACGGTGGGTGTGGGCCGCCTGGCCCAAAAAATGCCAGGGCCGATTTTTTGTCCCAGTCCAGCACTGTTGACAATCATATACCTTCCACTTCAATGCAGAAAAGAACTCACATTATCACAAATGACCACGTACTTTGGCAAATCCTCTCTAAACAGACCCCTCTCATCATCAGGGATGAGAGCCCTGTAGAGAGTCTCTAAAAAGTTGAGTAGATGCTGGGTGTTGTATGGCCCTATAAGGGGGATAGGGGTTAGGACACCATGCTCCGAAATAGCAGCACACATGGTGATATTTCCTCCCTGTTGGCCTGGCAAATCCACTGTAGCTCTGTGACCGATGATATTCCGACCCCGTTTTCTGCATTTGGTCAGGTTGAAGCCAGCCACATCCACGTATACAAAGTTGTGAGAGGGTTCACTTGATTCCAACTCCATTATACGCTATATCCCAGAACACACAGTTGAATTTGTTTTGGTAAGGAAGAGTGACATAAAATGTACATATATTGCATGTTCCTTCCACAGCAATGGAAATGTGTGCAGTTTATGTTTACTGTACTATGTATCACTATAAAATGTTGCTGTAAAGTAGTTACATAGATATATCTTTTACCTGTACATACTAGTACCGTAGCTCCTTAAACTCTGTCCTCATTCCTTTGGAATGGTCCACAGCACAGCTGTTTCATACTCATCTGGTTTCTATGCAGCACCCTGTCGATGGTTGAGATGCTAACCGTCCGGATGTTTTCAAAGACATCGTTGTCGTTGTTGTGCAAATAGCCTCCTCCTGTCGAGGAGTGAAAAGGCGTCCTCAGCCACCGGTTTGAGGTAATCTTGCAGTCCTATGTGGGGAAAAATGCAGTGATGCATCGCACAATTTCACATAGACAAAAACTATGCGAACACACATTTTATTGTAAAACATACAGGTGGGTGCATGTAAAGTGCAGTGTGTATCTGTATAGAGTATATTTCTGTATGCTGTGAAATACAAGTGGACTACTGTAATATGAAGCATTGTAGGAAGTATACAGGATACTGCTTATATACAGTAACAGTGCACTGTACATTGGTGGTACATTGATTGACAACATGGTCTACAATAGTGGCCCTTATGTCATCAGATATGCACCTATGTCCTCTTCTGCCTCTTCCTCTGTTTTGCCTTCCACCACGCATCCTTGTTCCTCTTCCTCCTCCTCCTCCTCCTCCTCTTGGCTGTTGACCCTGTTCGTTTCCTGGTCCATCCATTATTGGAAAATTGCAACTCTGTGTTGTGGTCTGTCTATATATGCTTGCCAATTGATTGTTCATGAGATGCACCTTTGAGCAATTTAGGCAACTAGTTGATTATTGGTTGAACTAACATTTTACATTCCTTCATGAGTGAGGGTCACTTTCACCTGCACGATTCATCAATTCACGTTTTTGTAAAAAAGGTCTAATAGAAATGTGTAAAAATATGCTTGACAGTTTATGACAAATAGTTCAACAATTTTGCATGTAATGGCTTATGCAAAGAACTAATGCCTAGATGTTTTGAGGGGTAAGACTATTCAACAGAGAACCATCTACTATATTTTGATCAAAATGACATGAGCACATTATCAATTGCAGTATGTACAAAAGCAATTGCAATTTGTTCAAAGGAATAAGAAATTTCTTTAATGATGTACACAAGTGACTAGATGATTTGGAATTTGTACAAGTAGTATCAAGAATTGCACTTTTGATCTAAGAAATGCACCAAAGCGACTGAGAAAAACTGTAAAAGCAATGTGACAGAACACGTGCACCTGACTGCAAATATCTTAATATTTGTGTATGTAAATCCCGTACTGTATTTTCAGGTAATGAGCTGCTAAAAAAGTGATATATATGAACTGTTTCTGGATTCTGGATACTTATCTGCCTTTTTGACATGTCCATCAGCCCTGCCTAACCGATTTGCATATTGAGACAGATCACATTGTGGGCATAATTGAGACAATCAGAACATATTTTAATACCAGGTGTAAATGCAAAGATGTAATTATTCAGACAACATATCCAAATACAGATCAAATGTAAAACCATGTGTAACGGGGCCCATCAGGAGTTAGTCTAGCTTACATTGTTATTGGGTTTGTGCCAGGTGTAAACTCAAAGCCCAGATGTGATTATCCAGATAATGTATCCAGACACAGATCACATTTTAATACCAGGTGTAAATGAGGCTTCAGTTGATTTAAAAAAAGGTTCCTTGTTGTTAAGGAAGAGTAACTTGTCATTACATGCTTGCCTTCCTTTTCATACAGACTTACTGAGGTATTTGGAGATACATATCTTTGCCACCAGCTTCTAACCAATACAAGCAGATTGCTTGCTTTAATTTTTTCAACCACTCCTGTCTTCTCCACACACGTTCAGCTTTTTTTCACTGTTTGAAGTAAAACTGGAGAATGTGGGTGGGACTTATTTGTAGTTTTACAATGTAGAGATGCAATGCATTTATAATGTAGTAAATCAGTCTGTCAAATTGAACCACTATCAAATGGCACAAACACTGCTCATTGCCAGAGGCAAGGGACACATTCTGGTGGAAACTGCAACACTAGAACACCTAGAAAACATTTGAAATATATATAAATCTAGGCCTTAAAAATAAGGAACACAGAATTGAGTTGCTCTTTGGAGTAAAGGGGAACAGAACCGGTTAAATCCAAGTTACTAATAAAGTATTAAACATGTCAAATTGGTAAATGTTTGATAATTATACAGAATAATCATATGTTCAGCCAGAATAAAGTGTAGCGGTGTGAGCGGTTCAATGAAGCAAGAAGTTTCCCAGGGCATGTTTATTCTTGCTCAAGTGAAAACCTGACACTTGACTGGAAAATTCTAAAACACAGAGGTTGACTCAGTGAATGTCTTTCCTCACCATAAGTCCTCCTCATAGCATCAAATTAACACTGGATGATAGTTCTTAGCTGTGTGGGTGTACCTGGTGAGTAAATACAAACTTTTGTACAGTAGCTGTCTGTGTTTGGCTTTTATCTGGTTCATCTAATGTGAGATATACTGTGTATATATATATTGATTTTAATACAGATCAAAGCGATGAGTTTCTCCTCTGATGCGAGGACACAACATGTTTTTGGCTGGGTTTCCATCATCTGGTTCACTTCAGCAGTCAGCATTGCTGGTGAGGCTTTGTTTTGTGCATGAAAAGACAATTTTTTTTTTTTGTAAACTGATTTAAATTGTTTACAGTTGACATGGGGCATTTTACAGAATAAGTGCTCATCATTGTGTAATTGTACACGTTTTAATTGTAGCTCTTTAAGACAAAGATGCAAACAGAAGACCTTCAGATGTAACAGTCTAAAATTCATTTTTCAGTCAGGCTCTCTTGTTGTTCCAGTAAACTTTCTATATTTAACCCCATTTTGTGACTTAAAGGAAATATTTGACATTTTAGAAAACACACTAATTAGCTTTCTTGCTAAGAGTTAGATGAGAAGACCGATAACACTCTCACGTTTGTACAGAAAATGTGTTGCTACATAACTTTAACTTAGCAGAAAGACTAGAAACAGATAGCATGGTTCTCCCGCAAAACCCTCTCTATTGTCATTATACGGTTTAAGTACAAATGAAAAAAACAAGTAGTTTTAGAGGTGCTATAGGTGAATTTTGATACAATTGGACATAACCAGGCTAACTGTCCCCCCTGTTTCCAGTCTTGGATTGGTGTCACTCTTAAAGGAGTGATAGAATGGTTATATAGGGTATTTCACGCTGTTCCTTAAGGTCTCCTCATAGGGTATGTAACATTGGTTGGGCTGAAAATGTCTCTTTTGCTGTTTTTTTGTCCCCTAATGCTACCCTGTTAAATGGGACTGGACTGACTGTCACAGCATACTGTGGAGCTCCTGAACTCCCAAACAGTCGTACTAAATTTGCAATTAGCCATCAATTTTTGTAAAACGGCCCATATTTGAGCTTTATATAGTTGATTTCTCGCATAAAAGAGTCTCAGAAGTGAATTTAGTAATGTAACAGCAGATGAACAATGTATAGAATTTCTGAGATTTGCGCGACAGATTTAGAAGACTAACTGACCTCAGATCAGTTAGTGGCCTATGTAAATTTTGGGGCGTTACAAAGATAGAAGGTAGAGCCAAATGAGGAGGATTTGAGAAGTTGACATCAACTTTTAGCAAAGATTTGCCCGTTTTCAGAGGCAGTTTCAAATTGTGAGATTTGCAGAGGAAAGGGGTGTCAATGGGATTTTGAGGTTCTATGTATGTCCTATTTACCCACCGAACTGTCGTTTTTCAACTATGACAAGGTAAAATGGGTTTTGCATTCTATCACCCCTTTAAGTGCATTTCCCAAAATGTCTTAATATTCCTTTAAGATAATATGAAACAATTTTACCCAAAATCAACGGTAAGCCACTTAATAAATATCTACACTATCTATCTATCTATACTAAATATTATATTGTTCTAGTGACCCCCATATACAGTAGTTAGGCTACTTAAAAGAGACGTGAATGTTGACATTGGCATGACAAATGATAATAAAAATGTGTGATTTGCAGGAATCATTTAACAGACTGTGTTATGTATTTTAACCTCTAGACATCTCTCTCTCTGATAATTCAGGTAGTCAGCGTGTGGAGCTACAGACCATTTCCCAGGTGGCGGCCCGGTGTGGGGAAAATGTGACACTGACATGTGAAGCCAAGCCATCAGGCCCGTTGAATATGGTCAATTTTATCTGGCTGGCTAAAAATAAAAGTATGTGTCAATATCCAGAAGGCCAAACTTCCCCCGAGGTTCTGTGTGAAAGCACGGACCAGCCTCTCCACCACAGCCTCACTCTGACTCTCCTCAACGTGATGCCGGTCAACGAGGGAACATACCTCTGCAAACTACAGTCTAATCTCGGAGCACTGACTAAGAAAACTGTTGTTACAGTACAAGGTAAGCTACAACTTTTTAATATATGTAAATATATTTACTTATTGTCTTAAAAAAAGAAAAAACCTTGATCTTTACAGACTGCCTTGGAAGTTTTGACTCCTCCATCAATGAGTCTCATGCTGAGTGCTGGTTCAGTGGAGTTTACCCCAGTGGAACCATCTCCTGGTTCCAGGGAGATGTGAACTTAACCGACCCTGCTGGCACACGTGAAGAGGTGGACCATCTTGGACTGTACAATGTCTCGAGTACAATAGCTGTACAGAAAGGAAACTTGAGCCAGCCATATAATTGCTCACTGTGGATAGCTTTGGCCAGGAAGCATCTCTGGAGTCAACAGCTACCTTTGGTTGGGAAACAGACCGGGTCATCGGGAAGCATGGTCAACCTGCAGTGGATCTGTGTAATGGTGGAAATAATGATGGTCAAATGTGTGACTTAGAGGAAACAGGTAGAATTCCGGTATGGAAAGTATGTAAAAGTATGGTTTTTTTTAAGAAAACAGAAATGAAAAGGAGCTCATTTTTGAGGCAGGAAAATGTTAATGGTTAAGAGTATAAACTTCTTTTCTTTTTCAACATGCTATCTGATTTCTTGCATTTAGATAGATAGATAGATAGATAGATAGATAGATAGATAGATAGATAGATAGATAGATAGATAGATAGATAGATAGATACTGTATTCATCCCGAGGGAAATTTTAGGCATCCAGTAGCTTAGACAATCAGAACACAACAAACACACATACATATATCTCACATACATAAAAATCACTCACAGAAATTTAAAGACTTGATTAGGGAGAGCTTTTCTACAGATGCTCACTGCTCCACTGTTATCATTCATAACTAATAAACGTGAACTGTGAGAGGACAGAGGACTGTGTCAGAAGACTTTGACTTACTCAACAATGTACAGTTTTCCTAAAAAAATAAAAATAATTTCTGCTTTGCAGATACAGCATCTCTGTCTTCAATGCCCAGTCTTGTGTTATTCTAACTTACCAGAAAATCACTTTTTTAAACCGTCACTTCATCCTGAGGGCCAGAAGGAGGCAGTCTTCTCATGTTAGAAGAATGATTACAGCAGATTTACTGATATTACACACCTCCTGCATATTAGAGCACTATTCAATATTCAGAATTTACTGCAAATACATAAACACTGAAGGGAAGGAAATATGCCAACTAGTTGTCCAAAAAATTGCACAGATTCTCAAAGCAGACATGATTCATGTCAATGGCTAAGCAGTTACCTGAAGGGCAATACAAATTGAATTACATTTTTAAATCAATTCAATCTTAATGAATAGATTAGGGATAAAGTCAAATATGAAATCCCAACTGTTATTTTCTGTCAACCCTTTGTTCTGATGTTTGTAAGATCTGTTTTTAAGTGGACACTAATTTGAAACACAGCAACTGATGATGCAAATCTGGGGATATTTTGTATTAAGTATTTTTTATATATTGCTTTGTAGTTATTCTGCATACAAGTTTGAAATGTACTGCATTTCATCGAGGTAAGCTTTGTGAGAACATGTCATGTAAACACTTACTATGAACAAAGTTAACTTTTCTTCTTTTACAAATCGTATATCCTCTCTTTATTAGGATTTGTACACAGTGTTCCTTTAAAGCTGGCTGTTCCGAGCCAATGTGTTTGCTCTGGTGTGGTGTGGAAAGGATGTTTTGTTACGAGAGTTTAGACATCTGTACACTCCTCACTGCGCTTCCCTGCAAACGTGGCTCCATCAAAGACATTCAGGTACGCATTCCTTCAGGTCAACTAAGGCAAGTGTTGCCTTAGTGTGTCACCAGCGGTGGTGGAAGATGTATTCAGATCCTTTGTAAAAGTACTAATATCACACTGTAAAACTACTCTGTTACAAGTAAAAGTCCTGCATTGAAAATGACACTTGTGTAAAAGTCTGTAAGTATCATCAGGATAATGTACTTAAAGTATTAAAAGTAAAAGTACCCAATACAGAAAAAATCCTAACATTTTATAAACTGGAAACAATCAAAACAGTTCTGTCAATCAACTAAGTGTTTATTTGGCTAAAACTGTCAGCTGGACTTATATGCCTATATATTTTTGGGTAGTTTCATTTATAATAAAACATTGTATTTTATAAACTACATGTGTTTTGTGTGCAAACATCTTAATTTGGAAAGTAACTAGTAACTTCAGCTGTCAGATGAATGTAGCGGAGTGGAAGTAGAAAGTGGCATGAAAAGAAAAGACTCAAGTAAAGTACAAGTACCTGACATTTTGTACTTAAGTACAGTACTTCAGTAAATGTAACACTGGTTGTCAGACTCAAAAAAAAAAAACATAAATGCTACGCTTTGCAGAACTCAATTTGGTTCTGTTTTAGTGTGGTGTTGTTTTTTGAACTAGTTTGGGTTGGTCAGTATGGCGGGACAAAGGTTTCACAGCCTGTTGAATATACTTTTGTATTTCTTCTTTTGATAATGTATTTGCTCGGTGGGGCAAGTTTTAAATTACACCCAGGTTTTGCTAAGGTGGATGATGAAAAGCATACTGTGTTTTCAATGCATTTCTTCTTTTGTGAAATTGAGATTACCATCAATCCAGAAGAACTCATGAAGTCTCTTGCATGAAAGGCAAAACATCCTCAATTCTGCAACCACCCAATGAATAGTTTGCATTCAGGTAGAAAGACACATAACCGTCATAAGACTTAATAAATAATAAACAGTCAGTTAGCCAAGCGAGCAAGCAAGGACATGAGCAGGTATTGTGCTGTGCAGTTACTTCCTCTCGTGTGGTTTTTATCACAGTCGACACGTTGACACAAGCAGGAGCAAAGCCATTAACATAAACTTCAGATTGACTTACAAGGCTCAAACTGAAGAAAGTAAAACAGGCACATGCTATTCTCTAACCTGCTGCTACTTCGGTGTTTGGTGTTTTAAGCCCCCAACGTCGTCTTCCAGACAGCGCTGCATGAAAGGCACTAGGGTTAGGCAAGGGTTAGGTGCCTTGAAGTCGACGGCTCGCAGCGGTGCCTTGAAGTCGACGGTGGGGGCTTAAAACACAATCGAGCTGCTACTTCACAGAGTCAGAAAGACAAAAGATGTCCATCCACAGGGGCATGGAGTTGGTAAACCAAGCAGAAGAGGCAAGATAACATGACCTCAGGAGACCCTGCGGAGAGCAGATACACACTGCAGATTAGTTTCTCAGGATACAACACAGAGGAGAGACTTGATAATATGCTGTAGTAGAGCAATAATAAAATTGGATTGGTTACAGATCAATAGTGCTTGAGTCGGTACCCTCAGAGTTAAAGAACAAAACCTATAACCTATAATCATTCAGGCCTAATACTGTACGTCAATGGTGGACTCACTGCTACATACTATATAAGCCTACATGTGAAAAAGTATACAGTTTTTTTATTAGTACTAGAATTATCAACCCTTAAAGGAATACTTTGAAATATGCATGTTCACTTTCTTGCTGAGAGTTTCCAGATCATTACTCTTGAGACTCTTATGTCTGTGCTGTAAATATGAAGCTTAGTTTAGCCCGAAGATTTGAAACAACGTGCTGTTTTTACACTGTGGATATTGTACAGTTTTTACAAATGAAATAATGTACGGTTCATTGTTGAGCTTTAGAGGTAAAGTGGATTTTGTCACCTTTGAACATGAGCCAGGCTAGCTGTTTCCCCCGGTCTCCAGTGTTTATGCTAAGCTACGCTAACTAGGGGCAGGCTGTAGCTCCATGTTCATGGTACGAACATGAGCGATATCAATTCACTCATCTAACTCTCAGCAAGAAACCGTGTTTTTCATAACTGTGAACAGAAAGTGTTGTATAGAAAATAGTGGTTTAATTGGAACAGTTAATATTCACCCACTGTAATAAAAAAAAAAAAAATCTAATCAGAAATATTTTTATGCAAATGTTTGTCCTTTTTCAAGTGGAGAATGTTGTTTGTCTCCTGGTGTGAAAGCTGGTAATTATATGATGTGTAGGCGTGTGTTTGCAAAACGATACCATCCACAAACTGAAACATAACAACGGACGCATATATTATTTTCCATTTCCACTGACTGTGGAACATCCTCAAGCTGTTTCCAAGCTTTGCCGTATACCTCAGCCTTCAGGTCTGAACAGCAGGATTGAGTTGATATTCTCCAAATTATATTAAGACACTGTTGCCATGGTGAACTGAAGCCTTCCGTAAAGACAATATATTGGCTTTTCTCTAATTTGTTTTCTTTTGGTGCAGAAAATTGAATGTGTCTCTCTGAAAGACCAGCAATTACATATGCTTGGCTTTGAAAGGCACTCCGGTTCAAGGAGCAATCCAATTTTTCATCAAACAGGGATGTCAAACTCATACTGGGTTAATTATCTGTGGACCAGAAAAGCAATTACTTCAACCAATTACCCTATGTGTTTTGTTCAATTCCATTTCATGACACTTGATCTTAAGAGTGGAAAGATGCAAGAACACTCCCACACACACCTGGCCAGTTTCCTTCTGTATGTGAATGACAGTTCAGCTATGTGAAACACCTCCTGTTTATACAGAAGGCAATCATGCAGGGATCTAACACAATGACTCAAATCCTGGTTCTAATGAAGAATCATGTAGCAGATCATGTCCTGTACTAATAGAAATGTAAAAATAGAAAATATTTTTTTCTACAGTAAAATGTACATATATTTTTTTTGTGAGAGTCATTCCACAGTGCAAATGGTGAGAGGACCTATGATCACAAACCTCTCCTACATCAGTCCAAATTATTCAGCTGCTTTTAGCCTACCGGTACTTCACACATCCTATGTTCTCTTGGCCAGATATTCTTTCAACTTTAGATGTACATATGCACATTACAGGCAGCTCACCGGTGCATGTAGCAAGATTTGATGACATGTTAACACAGAACTAGGGGAACCTAGACCTGAGTTCACAGCTCCTCCATTACCCTTATTGTCACTTGAGTGGAAATGGATTCTCGGAATAGCAGGCTTTTCTATATCCTCAAGTGGAGCTGTTACCTCCGTTTCCAGGAAAGTTGAATCTTCTTCTTCTTTTAACCTTTAACAAACCAATTAAGCCATGTAGCCAGACCTGCGCTGTGGAGATAGGTCTGGCAATGCGAGACTACTCTGCCTGTAAAAGTACGTGTCTGCCTTTTTACCTTCAATTCAAGTCCCTTCCCCACACTTACACTACTGGATAGGAGAAAAACAATGGTCTTGGCGGCATTAATCTCCGGTCGCAAAGACGGTGGATCTGTAAAACAGTCTCGGGAAGGAACTTATTTTGGTGGCACATTTGCACCCCGCAAAAGAAATTGCCACATACAATATTAAATGAAGGTAACGATTCACACAATACAGTAACGTGATACATATTTAAAAGTAATTTGCTCTAACCAGTGTATCGCCATGTGTATTTTGTCTATAGCAAATCCCAATAGGTCCTAAAACATCCCAGTTGGAGAGTAAATGCCGTAAACATCTTTTTTGTAAATCTTTACTGTCATTCCCTGAAAGGAGCAGGCCTGCCTTGTTGCACAATCCAAATGTTCTTCAAAACTTGCCATTTTCAGTGTGTAGCTTGCTAGCTCGGAGGTTCTGGTTGTTGTTTACCGAAGCCACCGCAGTTTAGAACTGCAACACAAAGAAAGCAGAAGGTGAGGGACATCCGCCGGAACTTCCTGCGGAGCCGGAACTATCCGGTAAATGAAATGCTCAGATTTAAACGGTTTACGGCATAACGTGTCATACTGAAATTTGTGAAATCCATGAAATAATAAACTTTTCTCATTACAAACAATAACAGAAGAAATCATTTCAATAACGTTTTAGCTATCTATGATTGTTTGATTGGGAACGTTAGCGCAAAACGCCATTTAAAGTGACAGCCTTTGTTGTGTTTGATTGCTAACTTGTAGCTAGCAGTGAACGAACTTTGTTATGTAAGTCCATTTTTATTGTATTGACATTACAGAAGTCTCTCGTTAGCAGGTTCTTGTAGGCTACTTGTCACAAAGTGACGCATGTGCAACTCACATCTGCACTCGACTCCCATCGGGTAGTGACACCGTCATCGATCCAGATTACAGGCAGAGAAATGTGAGCTGTACTTAAGATGAACAGTGACAGCTTTTGTTAAAGTTCTGTCTCTTTTTCTGCTGATCTGTCACTGCCTTATTTCATAAACGGCATGCAATGCAGTCCTATTTCTTAAATGTACATTTTCAAAACCCCCTCTTGATATTTTCAGTCAAATGTAGCTGTGAGTAAGACACTCCAAAATAGGAGTACATAGACTAATGGCTACATCTGTTGCTATTTTGAACATAATAAACATGAATAATTCTGATTGCCTTGGCACCCAACACATAAAATGCCAGTGTTCAGACAGAAAGTCAAACAAATTTTTGCCACACATCATTCACACATTTGATTGTTGGACCATTGTGTTTATTTGCGAAATTGCTTGATGTCTGCTGTAAAAAATGGCCTATGTTTTAACAATGCCAATGTATGACATGACAAAACTTTTTTTTCAATCTGCTGGGCTTGTTATTGCATCTAAATGCTTGCTCTGCTAAAGTACATTTTAACATAATTATAGGCATTATTTTAAGAGTCACATACTGAATGTGTACGTAGGAAGATGAAATGTAACCTGCAATAAGTAAATGTTTTGCATTGACAGCAAATGTGTGGCTTTGCCAAAAACATCTAACGTGAACCGTTGAACGGTTATATAACCTTCCAGTTATTTTACGTAACTGTAGTTGTTCAGGCTCGTCCTTCTTCGCTCTGAGCCATTGGATGTGGAAGATGTGGCCATACCAGCAACAGTAATTAATTAGGCAACCTTTACAGTAACAGTTACACAGCTGTATTTAACTACATTACAACACTTTATTTTATAATGTGAGGCCCCTAACTGTCTACAACTCATGCAGTGATGATAAAGGACAATAAAGAGTAATCTGTAAATGTATGGGACAGTACTGTGTTCGGGTTTGCAGGTCTATATTTACAATGTGTGAACAAGAAGCTTCTGTTTATTACTCTATTACTTTGCGACATTTCCATTGCATTTCCATAACAAGGCACAATTGGAGATTTTAAAAAGTATGTGTAAAGCAATATATTTCCATAAATTTCAAAATATGTATAATTATGATAATATTACAAACACGTGACATTTACTCTAGTCTTGCATTGCCAGACCTTCCTCCACAGCGCTGCGGAGGAGCCCCGGGGGCCGTTGCAAAATAGCCTCCGGAAGGAACTAGTTTTGGTGGAACATGCGCACGTTCAAAGGCAGTTTTAGTCGTGCAACAGAAAACTCAGATTGGACAGATAGTCTAGCTAGCTGTCTGGATTCACCCTGCAGAGATCTGAGGAGCAATTAACCATAGTCCTCATTAATTGACAGGAGTTTAAAATTTAACGAAGAAATCGTAGGGTAACGGACATCCGGCCGAAAAGAAGGACATATGGCAGAATTTCCAGCGGCAACGGAGCAATCCTGGAAGTGGAACATTGTGGATATAGACTAGGTGTTCTTTAACTTTCTCTGCAGTGTGTGTGAAAATTCATGTTTTACTGACAATTGTTATTTCTAACTGTATAGTGTACAAGTACAAACATATGTTAACTGTAGTCTATATTTTCGGTGTGGACCCTAGGAAGTGTATGTTGCCAAGTTAACAACTAATGAGAACCCAAATATCTATGAAAATTATTTTAATCTTTATTTCATCTCAAGGTCTACTGAGGTGAAACTTCATATTCAGTGGCGACAAACAGACAGAAGACAAATAAGAAAAAAAAAAGTCTTTGTTAAGCTCTTAAACATAGGGATCAAACCATTGTGATGCCATTAAAGCGCAAACTTTAATCAAACGACTTCATGGGTGCGTCACGACTGGTGCATTTAAAATAAATATTGACAGGAAGGTTATTTGCATTTCATTACAGTGAATCTTTGTCTGCTTGTTGAGCAGGAATATAATAGATCTACATGTGCTCATTTCAACTTTTGTTTTGCTTAACACAATGCATATTTAAAACTTCTGCAACCGCCATGCTGTTCTCACCCTGTATTTGAAATATTCCAATGAATGAAAGGGGAAACTGCAAGTAACTGAGGAACACTATCAGAGAAAAACCAGATGTGCCGGGTCCGCTGGAGTCTACAGTCGTTCTATTTGGTAGATATGGCTGATCACATTACTATCCATTATGTCGCTGCATTACACAGTCAAACAAAGCCTCATACAGCTCATTGGAACACACACACAGAAACCAACCAACTGCCCCTTCAGGACACTCAAGAGTTTTCACACTTCCGCTTGGAGACAGAGTGCACTGTGCGTGCGTGCGTGCGTGCGTGCGTGCGTGCGTGTGTGTGTGTGCGCGCGCGTGCGTGTGTGTGTAGAGTTAGAGATGGCGTGTGTGTGATTCCCTTTGTCTTTGCAGTCTACAGCTGGCAGCCCACTAACATTAAGACCTACACTGGGAAATCAGGTGAGAGCTCTGCATAATTGAACTCACTGACTGGTGAAGAGGAAGATAGAAATTATAATATATTAATAGTTCTATGGTCGTTGCTGATTCAACCCAGTCAGCTGGGAGATCTCTGTATGGAACCCCCAGAGTGTTAACAATAAAAAAAAAGACATGAAATAAATAATAATAATAAATAATAAATAATAATAAATAATCATATGAATTTATTGTGTCATATTAGCCTATGTTGTTGCTGTTGTTCCTATAAATAACAGTGACAGCACAGTGGCATTCGAAGAAGCATCACCAATCACTTCAATCACGCTGATGCAAATTTCACCAAGGTTGTTGCATGCCTGAAGTAATCTACAGCGCTTGAAGAATGAGTTAACCTTGGAGAAGGCCTTTGAAACAATAGATTAGCGCATATGTTTATCTTGCACGGGGCAGAATGAGCTTGGAAATGTAAAACAGACATCTATGCAGTTATCTCAGTAGGTCCCCAAGTGGTTTATTACTCAAGATTCCCTAAGGTAGCATGTTGCATAAGTTGTCGGTGACTGAATAATTTGGATCACAACAGTGCCATCTCTAGTCTTTTTTGCAGCTGGTGGCCACCATTTTTCCATTCCTCAAAAAGTGTATATATATTGAACTGTCAAGCTGTCAGCACTACATCTTCCGTGTGACCACAATAGATTTGTCCAATAAAATGTTTGTGGTGATTGAATGACATTGGTTGGTCTGCAGCATGATGTACCAAACCCCAGCCATGCCTGTTTAGACGCTGGTAGTCTCGCTTTCAGACCTTCCTCCACAGCGCTGCGGATGAGGGTCTGGCTAGTCCAGCCAGCATTCGGGGAGGGGAGGAGGGGGGGTTTTTTTTTTTTTTAAAAAACAAAAAAAAAAAGGGGGGGGAAAGAGGGGGGGGGGGGGGGGGGGGGGGGGGGCAAAAAAGGGAAGGAACTTGTTTTGGTGGATCGTGCGTACGTTCAAAAGTTGTTTAAGTCGTGCAACAGAAAACTCAGATTCAAAAGATAGTCTAGCTAGCTGTCTGGATTTACCCTGCAGAGATCTGAGGAGCAGTTAACAATAGTCCTCATAAATCCACCAGAGTTTACTATTCCAAACAACGGATTTTCCTGCGGTAACGGGGCAATCCCGGAAGTGGAAGGTTGAGGATATTGACTAAGACCCTGGTAAACCGAGATCAGCAGAAAAAAAAAGTCTTAGGAGTCTTAGGCTGACTGCGATCACAATAAAAGAGATGTCACTGGATGTAGAGTAAATGTAATCTATGTACATGACGTTCCACATACGTGTCCATCATTTAGGCCGGATGTCCGTTACCTTCCGCTTTCTTTGTGTTGGAATTTTAAACTCCGATCGATTTCTGAGGACTATGGTTAACTGCTCCTCAGATCTCTGCAGGGTAAATCCAGACAGCTAGCTAAACTATCTGTCCAATCTGAGTTTTCTGTTGCACAACTAAAACAACCTTTGAACGTACACACGTTCAACCAAAACAAGCTCCTTTCCGAGGTTATTTTGCGGAGGCGCCGTACAGCTTAGTGCCACCTAAGACGATTGTGATTGGTTTAAAGAAATGCCAATAAACCAGAGCATGTTTTTCTCACATCCCAGAATGCTGTGTGGACTAGCCAGACCCTCCTCCGCAGGGCTGTGGAGGAAGGTCTGGCAAAGCGAGACTAGAGTAAATGTAACATGTGTTTGTGTACGCTCAAGGTAAACAATACAACACATATATGAGAAAATGACAAATGTCAAGGATCAGGTGTACAATTTGCATAAGCTAGCAAGACAGTGAATCGCCACAGATTAAAGGATAATTTGACTGATAGTGACTTTATACATACTCATGTAAAAATCTTCTGGTAGACAAAACATTACTTTAAAATCCTCAGCATGGCTGTGTTCATCTGTTTTTCCTGTTTCCTGTTTTAAAAGAAGAAGCTCAGAGAGGAGGGCAGGTGCAGAGCTGCTTTTCCCATCAGAAAGCTCTCATTAAGATGGAAAAGCTAATTCACATCGAAAGCTATGACAAGCCATACACAATACGCAATTGTCAAATATTTTGTCAAGCACAAAAACACTGTGTTTCCTATTTTCCTTTTTCATCTCAATATACATATATGGATGTGCTACTCAGGCACATGCACACGTAAACATCAGACGGGGTTTGAGCATTTTTTTTTTATTTTATCAATTAATTCCTGTTTGCGCACAGCTTTCCTGTCAAACAAATTTATTTATTGAATAAAAAAATCTAAATATACGGTCGGGGGTTTAGAATATGTTGAGTCCCGATTAAAATAAATTGGTAAGGAAGTCAGACTTGTGCTAGTATCGTTAACGTTTAAACAAACATGTTTTTTAAAATAAATAATTATAAAAAGTGCCCTTTTTTAGCCCCCGCCTGTGCACGTCCCTGGTGCTACTACACACAAACCTGCACGTATGCCCCCCTAAAACACATACAGTGCCTTGCGAAAGTATTCGGCCCCCTTGAACTTTTCGACCTTTTGCCACATTTCAGGCCTCAAACATAAAGATATAAAACTGTAATTTTTTGTGAAGAATCAACAACAAGTGGGACACAATCATGAAGTGGAACGAAATTTATTGGATATTTCAAACCTTTTAAACAAATAAAAACTGAAATATTGGGCGCAAAAATTATTCAGCCCCCTTAAGTTAATACTTTGTAGCGCCACCTTTTGCTGCGATTACAGCTGTAAGTCGCTTGGGGTATGTCTCTATCAGTTTTGCACATCGAGAGACTGACATTTTTGCCCATTCCTCCTTGCAAAACAGCTCAAGCTCAGTGAGGTTGGATGGAGAGCGTTTGTGAACAGCAGTTTTCAGTTCTTTCCACAGATTCTCGATTGGATTCAGGTCTGGACTTTGACTTGGCCATTCTAACACCTGGATATGTTTATTTGTGAACCATTCCATTGTAGATTTTGCTTTATGTATTGGATCATTGTCTTGTTGGAAGACAAATCTCCATCCCAGTCTCAGGTCTTTTGCAGACTCCATCAGGTTTTCTTCCAGAATGGTCCTGTATTTGGCTCCATCCATCTTCCCATCAATTTTAACCATCTTCCCTGTCCTTGCTGAAGAAAAGCAGGCCCAAACCATGATGCTGCCACCACCATGTTTGAGCTGTGTTGCTTTTACGCCAAACATAACGTTTCGCATTGTTGCCAAAAAGTTCGATTTTGGTTTCATCTGACCACAGCACCTTCTTCCACATGTTTGGTGTGTCTCCCAGGTGGCTTTTGGCAAACTTTAAACGACACTTTTTATGGATATCTTTAAGAAATGGCTTTCTTCTTGCCACTCTTCCATAAAGGCCAGATTTGTGCAGTATACGACTGATTGTTGTCCTATGGACAGAGTCTCCCACCTCAGCTGTAGATCTCTGCAGTTCATCCAGAGTGATCATGGGCCTCTTGGCTGCATCTCTGATCAGTCTTCTCATTGTATGAGCTGAAAGTTTAGAGGGACAGCCGGGTCTTCGTAGATTTGTAGTGGTCTGATACTCCTTCCATTTCAATATTATCGCTTGCACAGTGCTCCTTGGGATGTTTAAAGCTTGGGAAATCTTTTTGTATCCAAATCCAGCTTTAAACTTCTCCACAACAGTATCTCGGACCTGCCTGGTGTGTTCCTTGTTCTTCATGATGCTCTCTGCGCTTTACACGGACCTCTGAGACTATCACAGAGCAGGTGCATTTATACGGAGACTTGATTACACACAGCTGGATTCTATTTATCATCATTAGTCATTTAGGTCAACATTGAATCATTCAGAGATCCTCACTGAACTTCTGGAGAGAGTTTGCTGCACTGAAAGTAAAGGGGCTGAATAATTTTGCACGCCCAATTTTTCAGTTTTTTATTTGTTAAAAAAGTTTGAAATAGCCAATGAATTTCGTTCCACTTCATAATTGGGACCCACTTGTTGTTGATTCTTCACAAAAAATTACAGTTTTATATCTTTATGTTTGAGGCCTGAAATGTGGCAAAAGGTCGAAACGTTCAAGGGGGCCGAATACTTTCGCAAGGCACTGTACATATATATGTATAGCTTTCACTGTCCAGGCAACATTTTGAATACTAATACTCTCTCTTTTTCTCTCTCTCTCTCTCCCCATTTCAGTGGATGTGAAACATTTGTGAGGGCCTGATAAGTGCACAACACAAACAGTCAGGAGTAGGTCATCTATATGTCACAGCAGCAGCGGTTGATCTCCCCCCTCCAGCTTTTCTTCCTTGAAGTATTTTATGGAAATATGCTGATTTCATTTGCATGCGCTCTTCACGCTGTTTCCTGCGTGACCACTACTAGATAAAACTGAAACTAAAGGTTAAAGATGTGGATTTTCCAGACTTAGTTTCATTATGAACTACATGCAAGACTGAATAGCTCCTGGACCTCTGGACATAATTTAATTTAATTAAAAGAGACATTTAAGTTTTTTAATTCTAATCAACTTTCTCAATAATTAAATTTGACATT
The DNA here is from genome assembly GCF_010015445.1 of Perca fluviatilis. Classification (NCBI taxonomy): domain Eukaryota; kingdom Metazoa; phylum Chordata; class Actinopteri; order Perciformes; family Percidae; genus Perca; species Perca fluviatilis. The sequence goes on along the minus strand of NC_053126.1, from coordinate 8,126,652 downwards.
ATGGTTTGCCTGGTGGGGCTCATCAAAAGGCAGAGAGAAATAACTACTTGGTATGCCATGCAGCAGAGCTTCCACATGACTTAAATATGCGTCAGAATAAATCAACATACATTGTTGATGTGGTCGTGTAGTTTGTGGTAAAGGCAACTGGTGGTCCAGGTTTGATTCATTCGTTGATCTATATTGTGATTTTCACAAAGGTCAGGTTGCTAAACCCTGCTGATTGGCTGGTTCTCGCTGCCTTTGTTGGTTGGGTTGGTTAGGTTCAGGCATGAGATTGGTTAAGGGAATACGCCACCGTTTGTTGAAATAGGGCTTATCACCCTGGCTGTAGATAGGTGGGCCAACGCATTTTTTGTCTCAGTGCAAGTAATTAGGTTGTTTTTTTGTCTTTTGTTGGCTCACTTTTACTCAAAACATGCTAACCGGCAACATAGGATTCCATTCACTACGCTAAACTAACTAGCGGCGGCGCTGTCGGTGTTGCACCGAACTAAAACAATGCATGCAAAAAAAATGCGTTGGCACACCTATCTACAGCTAGGGGAGACCGTGATAAGCCCTATTTCAACAAACGGTGGCATATCCCTTTAAGGTTAGGGTAAGAATTAGTTATCAGTTATTTAGAGGCAGAGTAGGGCGGGTCATGCCTTCGCCATCCTATGCAAAAAAAAATACTGCCTACTGTAAGCTGTAAACGTTAGCATTCCAAGCAAACTAGCAACTAGAGACAAAGCATTACTTGGCAAAGTGCATTTACTATACTCAAAGGTAACATTACAAACATATCTGTTCAGGACTGAAACATACACTGTTGGGGATCTGTTATATATGATATGATATATTATATATTATAAATAAAGAGCAGGACAAACTGCTCTTCATCAGTCTGGAAAGTATATACCAGCAACTTTCAATAATTCATATCAATCCTTCATCCTCAAATCCTTTTCTCTTATAAAAGTGAAACATGCTGTTTGAAAAAAAAACGAGCTTTAAAGAATAAATCTAACCTCTGCAATACTCCTCTATGCATGATTTCTGTAATAGTGCGTTTTCAAACCATGTTTTGTTAGAACAAAAAAACATTTTAACTTATAATACCGTACTATAAAGATACAGGAAGATTGTTGCTGGGTTAGGCAGCCAAATCAACATCCCTTCATTACTAAATGTGCAGAGGAGTAGCTTACATGAGGATGTTTGCCTAGTTTTGTCACAGTAACACATTTGTTACTTGGAAACTAAAAAGCCTCACTTCCTTGGAACCAGGAAGGCAGTAACACCTCCTCCACATACTCCACACTAAACCTGACACAACCCAGCAGTAGTCTCTGCAGCGAGCACATACACTAAAGCAGCAATATTGATAAGCAATATGAAAGGGCAAAAGGTTTCTGTGGAAACTTGTGGAAAATGTAGTGTAACGGTTTGAAATGTAAAATTGGGCCAAGTAAAAGAAGAAAAAAACAGCAATAAATATAAGCAGCAAAAATTCTGATTTCTTGCTCCAAGGAATGTTTCCCGAAGAACAAAATCGATGCAGTTTATGAATATAATTGCCCATTTTCACATTGGAGTCACTCTGATATGATATTCTGAAAAAACAGCTACAATTTTCCAGTTATATTTGCTGCCCTTTGGGTCACCATCTCTAAGACTCAAAAGTAGCATAATAATGGGGAAGATCATTGGGGTAGAGATAGCGGTGCTCGGCTAAACAGTAAGAACAGTAAAAAGATAATGATGCTGGAGGGGTCATTGAGGTGCAGAGAAGCCACCCTCGTCTCGTTTTATAAGTTTAATATAGCAACTCCACGATACATAACACCTTTCACCAAGGCAACTAAAAGCACTAAATAACAGAGCCTGCAAATAGAAACCAGCAAACCACTGATCGAATTAAAAAAAGATGTTTGCTGCAGACTGCTCCCTGATGCTTTGTTCAACAACTTAAAGCGGACTTGGGAACTCTCATCCTTGAAGTAATGAGCACAGACAGGGGCACATAACGTCTGCAATGGTGTTTGAGAATGTGGGACGCTCTCTTAGGGCTCCATTTGTGTGAACTTGGTCCCGTGGCACACATTGCAATCAAGTGCGGTGCCCTGCCCAGTGTGTCGGGGGCGTGCCAAACACACTTCAAGCTGTAAATGTTTTAAATACCTAGCTTTAAATTAGCTCTAAATTAAGCTTTCTCTGAGATAAAAATAACTTCTATATCACAGGTACAGTGACTGGCAAATAACAAATGCAGAGAATACAGGGGGAAAATAATACCGTAAATCATACCTTCCCTTTCCTTTTTTAGGCTTATTTACTTTCTTTTTTAGATTTAGATAAGAAGATCAATACCACTCTCATTTCTTTCTTTTTTTCGACATTTTATTCATTAATTTGCAAATCAAGTCCAAAAACTAAATACAATACATACAGCACAGTTAATCATGAGTTACTGAAGCATATTACCCTCTCAAAGGCATGAGCTCCTTCGTGTGAAATAACCCTAGTAAGAACACAACAGAGGGCTCAGCCCAGTTAACTTTTTTTTTAGATTATTTTTGGGGCATTTTAGGCCTTTAATTGATAGGACAGCTGAAGACATGAAAGGGGAGAGAGAGGGGGGAATGACATGCAGCAAAGGGCCGCAGGTCGGAGTCAGAGTCAAACCCGGGCCCGCTGCATCAAGGAGTAAACCTCTATACATGGGAGCCCGCTCCACCAACTGAGCTATCTGGGCGCCCCAGGCCAGTTAACTTTAACGTGACAATGAAAGTTACATCATACCTTCCTGACTTTTCACTCAAACCCCTAATCAATACGTGCTTGTTTGCCACACCTCTTCCCCAGCTGCCCTCCCCTCTTCAAGGCCGCAGGTTGCATAACAAATTACTCAAACACCTAGTCCAAAATGTTTTTAGCTTCATCATAGGAAGTTCTGATCGAATATGTGTCTGTATCTTTGGTCTTCTCTAATGGCCAGTCAGCGCTGCAGACCTCTGATGCACACAGAGACTCTTCTTCAAACATCATTAGACTTGACACAGAAAAGAAGCTGCCAGAGATGTCTTTTCACATATTTGGTGACCCAGAAAAGGAAAGATGAAGTAGACTAGGCTCTATTGATTGCTGTTGATTCAATTCTTAGAGCATGAAGACATATATGATGATGTATAAATTACATAAATGTGTTAAATCCCTGGTATCTATTACCTAATGGTTAATATCTCCATTTAGAACAAACTCTCCACAATCCACTCCACTAATCCCTTCCTCAAACAGAGAGAACACCTTCTACAGCAGCGAGGTGTAATGACAACATTCTCTCCATATTGTTCCTGCCCCCACAACTACCACCACACCTCTCATTATCCAGGACACGATGTTCCAGAGCCAAAGGACAATGTCAGAGGACCTGTAGCCAAACCTGTTTGAATAAAAACTCGGGGGAGCAACCGGAAGAATCGGGGGAGCGACCTGCATGTGCGCAAAGTCACAAAGCCACTAAATGAAAAGGATGGATTAAGAGAAATTAGTGGGCATGTGTTAGTGGACTTTTGTGGTCTGTACTTGTTGTTGGCACACATATGAAGAGGTGTCTGTAATTTACAGTATGAGATGGGCTTAATTAAGAAAAGTAGTAAGTAAACTAAATGCATTGTCACCAATTCTCAGCATTTGCATAAACATCTTTGTGGACAGACAGCAGCAGATATATCAAGCTGTCTTCCTACCATAACTTAAGCGCAAAATCATAGTACAACACAAACCCAATTTATATCCATACTTGGAGAAAAGCCGCCATAGCCGATCACTGGGACAGTAAAGCAGCGGTTGTAAGTTATGACTTTTCATTTAAAAAGTAATTCCAATTGCTGCAGTCTTAATGGGGAAGAATCCATAAAAAAAATATATTGTCGGCCATTATGTACGTGTCATGCTGTTTCTTGTGCGCCACGTGACAGATGATGGAGCAGTCTGCAGAATCAGACCTCGGTGTTACTCTATGTCAGGCGATGTTACTGTAACCGTTCAACCCCCCAAAAAATGAATGAGTGAATCCATCAGAGTCAAGCTTATTTAGCCTGAAACCCTTCTGGAAGGAACCGTTTCAGCTTCTCAAAATGTACATGTTTGACATGTGGTGTACTAATCAGCCAATAAAACTCTGTTGTGTATGTAAAAGTAAATAAGATCAAACTGTACTCTTTTCTGCTTTCCTACTGAAGCAATTGACCTCGCCATCACTCCATTGGCAAACAAAGTGAGCAGATCGCGTGTCTGTTCAGACTTCATCATACTCTCCACTGGAGTGCAGAGTCCTTAAATTGCCCACTTAGCTCGGCGGTAAAGATCAAATGACTTTAAACCACGGTGCAGGGTTTCTGGGTCAGCCTATGGTACATCTGTGTTTATTTAAGCAATGCAATGCAATACGTAGAGAAGTTTATGTAGGACTTGCACGCCCATATTAGCAATTATCAGGAGCCAGTACACCCTGCTGAATAAACACACACATGCCTGCACAAACACACACACACACAGACACACTCAAACAAAAACCAAACTAACAGTAATATAATACATGCCTTTCTCATCCAGCTACTGCACTTTATTATCAGATGCCTGCCAACTCTATTATTGGCTTATCACACATATGTTGTGTAACTTAGGTAAATGTCATCAGGTATTATCTCCTCCTCCACTTTGGTGTTTTTCTAAGGACACTGAATGCTAAACAAACTGCAGGTACACAAAATAAGCATCCTTCTTTTCTTTCCTAATTCTTCTTTAATTAGATGCTGGTGAGCAGCGTTCACAAATGATACTTGATCAACAGAGCGCCCGGTCCTGAGAGAGCGTTTCCCTCTCTCTCCGTGCCCAAAAGAAAAACCTTGTGCTCTGAGAACAGCTTGTACCTCATAAGCCATCGTAAGTCATCATAACAGACTAACATCTCTGAGCCAGTGAGGTTGACCAGCAGCTGGAAAAACTCTCAACTGTTATAATTTCAAGCAACTGCAATATAGAGAGACAGAAATGTGGAGGGGAAAAAACAGCAAGTATTAAAGAACAAGACTAGCCATGTTTGCGGTTCTCTGACGCTGTACTTTGACACACCACTGCTTTGAGCTAACATGCTAACATGCTCACAATGGCTGATGTTTAGCAGCTATAATGTTTACCATGTTCAGCATCTTAGTTAAGCATGCAAACATTTGCTAAGGAGTGCTCAATAGGGTTGAGAATGTCTAGGTAAAGCCATTGTCACCAAAACTCAAGTAGCCCAGCTTAGAACGTACTACTTTGAACTATGAATTAAGACATGACGCACATTTTTAAATCCATTATGTTTCACCATCCAATCGGTTAAGCCGTAAGGGTAAGCAGCTAGCATGCCTAAAAATGTATGAACAACAAATTAATACATTAACAATAGATTAACGTTGTCTGATAAAAATCATTGACAATGAATGGTAAAACACTTAATGTGGCTTAAAATAAATGTAACTAAAGAGGTGAGGTCATTAGGCCCCTTTTAGACTTTTTCACATTTAGTTATTTGTTGACTTTAAAGTTGCACTAATCAATATTTTTACATTTACAATGGATCAAATGACTATGGGTCATGTTCTTTCAGCGTATTGTTGTGGTTTTACAACCCTGCAACTTTGACATTTTGGTTGAGTCTCACAGCTCTCATCAACCTAGTTTTCAGCAACAGCAAAAGCTCTAAAAACCAACTCTACTGTACAGCTGCCCAGCACCATGATAGACAGCACATGTTGTGTTCCGAAGGAATTGACTGATTACATTTCACTGAGATTATACGTTTTATGATTTCATGTCACAAATAAATCGATTGATTAAAAGATACATTGGCTCCCTGTGCATTTTAGAATAGATTTTAAGATCTTATTGTTTGTTTTCAAGGCCTTAAATGGCCTGGCCCCGGAGTATTTGTCCGAAATTTTAACTTTGCGTGAGCACAACCGCTCATTGCGGTCTTCAAATCAGATGGTTTTAGAAGTCCCAAGGTCATGGTATAATTGGTGGTGTGATCAGGCTTTTGTGGTTTTTGCCCCAAGACTCTGGAACAAGTTACCCCTTGATATTCGCACTATTACGGATGTAGCTCTTTTTAGGTCCAACCTCCAAATCAGTTTAGACTGGCTTTTAATACATAGTAGTGGTGTGACAATTTCACTCTCCTGTTTCTTTATAACCTTTTCCGATTTTACTGTGTTATATGTTTCATTCTTTTTATTGAATGACATATTGTTTTATACTTGATTCCTGATGTAAAGCACGTTGGATACCTGCTGGTTGCTCTAAAGTGCTATATAAATACATTTTGATTGATTGTTAAATTTACTTTATTTTACACCAAGTCCTTCCCACCACTTCTCATATTTTCATTTCTCAATTAAAATTTATTTTTTTGCCCTTTTAAGATGTTTTTATATTTTTCTTGCATTGTCCTGTTTGAGAAAAAAATTAAACATATAGGCTCCCATGCTGGCCCTGTCTTGCTCCTGTGTTTAATGACGTGAAGAACCTGAGATATTGGAGTTGAACTGGTCAGAGGTCTTGCGTTATAGTTTTAGTGTTGTCTCCAGGGAGGGCAGAAGGCCAGAGTTAACATCTCAGAGTCCCTTGCTGGAGTTTATGAAATGCAGCACGTAACAGTAACATCAGGAGATGTGCTTGAATTGCGATTCGAGCAGGCATTTATTTTCAAAGAGAAACGAGTCTCTGCTGCATTGCTGCTAAATATGTTATCCCAGCACAAAAATAAGATTTACACACATCGTTAATAGAATAATGAACAAAAGGTCCACACACAAACACACACACACACACGTATGTAATAAACATAGACATGGTCCAGTCTAACCTAAACAAGCCAAAAGGGACTTGCGTGTAGAAATCAACACGTTCTACAGTTCGATCTTCGAATAATTTACACAAGGTACAATAACAACTTTTGCGGTAGCTAAAATAAAACGTGGTCATATTTCAAAATCACATACTCAGGGTGTTAGGCCAATGAAATACGGTTACATGAAATATGCACTTATTGGCCTAATTAGCCAATGTACCCCCATTACTGGCAATTACCATTCTTCAGCGTGAACAGACTCAGCAATGAATAACAGCACTAACAAGGTGCACATTTTCTGGTCATAAATCCATTTTAGCTCAGGTAATGGCTCCGGTGGTATCACAGCAACAAGTGACAAAGTCTGAGCACAGAGAGCATGTGAGAGATCTCAGTGTGATAATGATAACTGTCATTTTATGTTAATTTACTATTTTGTCTGAATTGAATGCAGATCATGAAGCTTCCCGCACAGTTGACATTTGAATTCCAGGAGCAACAATAATGAAGACGATATTGAACACACTCTTCTTTTTAAGTGTTACATAATTTTTACAGTTTGCTCAAATGTCTACTATACGTTACATTAAAAGAGGTTGTAATTAGGCTATTGTAATGAAAATAATTGCATCAAGCATGTTACAAAACGGTGACACGCTTGTTAAGAGTGCAGGAACACAAGATCTGTCCCTGCCTCCTCAGTCCCTGACATGTCAGCAGAGCTTCAGATGATGACATTGAGACATGTCCCTTTGGAATAAAAGACGCCGCCACAGAATTGATCAGTGGATTCTCATTTTATTTTTCTCTTTATTATTTCATTACATATAAGAAATATGATTGCTCTCATTAAAGCATTCCTGTGTGAACTAACTAAAAAGGTTATTAACTAAAAATGTTATATTTATTACAAAGTACTTTCTTTACTCTGAACATACCCGTTTCTCAGTACATATCCTCATATCAATCTGTTTAACTCTTTTCTCACATCATGTTGAATGTTTAAAACTAAAAACATTCCTAAAAATTTTTCTATCTTTTACATAGTTCGGCTATCATAAAAAAGTTGCATTTTTTGCATGATGAAATGTAATCAGGTAATCCTCAACAATGTAACTGTAATCTGATTACACTTTTTTTTTTATTGTAACCTGGGTTGATTATAGTTACTTGATTTTTGTAATCTGATTACGTAATCCAGATTACATGTAATCCATTACTACCCAACCCTGTTGACCGGGTATATGAAGCAGAGGTTGACTGAGGTAAATGAGATGCAGCTGGAACCCTGACTCCCACACACCAGACTCCACTCCTGTCATTAGGACAGACAGGGGGGAGGGAGAGAGGAGAGACAGAGAAGCTACCTAGGAGGAGCAGCAGGCCTAACACCCTTTGTGGGAAAGTGAGTTTATTTTCGACTAGAATTACCGCCTTGCGGTTATATACATCTAGCCCCCTGTCCGTGGGAGAGGACACTGAGGCCCTCTTCGGGAAGGGGCAGAGCAGACTGTTCTTCCTGAGGAGATCCTTCAGTGTGTGTAACAGGCTCCTGCAGATCTTCTAACATACCCCTTTTCCACCAACAAGAACCAGGTGCTGGTTCAGAGCTAGAGCTAGTGCCGGTTCGGAATTGGTTCGACTGACGAGCCTCCAAAGAACCGGTTTGCTTTTCCACAGGCTAAAGAGCCGGCACAGAGCCAAACACACCATCAACAATGGCGGACGTTGCTTTGCTAGTGATGTTCATGGCTTTGCGGACCTACATCGGCATCCAAACTCGGCGGATCCAACGTGTTCGCGCGGCTCGCCTTTATAGTGCAAGAAAGCAGCTTGTTTCCTCCTCTGACCACTGCTGTTGTTGTTGTTTAAGCGCATCCATCGTGTTTATCTGCTAATTCAAAAACGGCAGTCACAAGTTTCTGTTCGTCTTGTTGTTCACGGTAACCCCGCCGCCAGCCGCTGACGTAAGCGGTTCTTACTTCTGGCCCAGCAATGATTTGGTGCTACTTAAGAACCACTTTTACTGGTTCGGAGCTGGTGCTTTGGTGGTTGAAAAACAAAGAACTGATTTGAAACTAGGCTCTGGCTCCGAACCAGCACCAGCTGGGGTATCAGTCTGTAGTAGCCAGTGCTCTGTTCTTCGTGGTGGGGGCAAGGCTTGGAGGTCAGTCTCAACAAAATGCTGAGAAAGGACAAGGTGATCAGGTCGGAACTGGACAGTGTTGAGGCAGTGGCGAAACGAAGGACAAGGGACAAAATCAAAGCCATCTTTGGATAACCCTTGTGACCGTCTCTCCAATGAGCGGTGGCAGAATGGCAGCTCGCTGCAGATACAAGAATGAAGGACAAGCTCAAAGCCTGGGGGGTGTTCCTCATCTGAGTCGAGGGTCTAAGGAGAGAAGACGTTTGTTTGTTTGTTAAGATCCCCATTAGCTTCTGTCTGTTTCAAACAGACGCTACTCTACTTGGGGTCTCTATTATTTCATGAGAATATTACATAAACTGGAATACATCCATCCATAACATTCATACTCACAGTACATCAAAAGAACACAAAAACATACATCAAAGGTACTACAAAACAAACGTATATGCCTAACATTCATACAACATCACAAAAAATACTCACTCACACAAACACTCAACATTTGCAAATTTTTGATACGTGATATAGGGATATATAAATATAATTGATCTGACTTGACTTCGTTAAGCTTTGTTGTTCTCGTTGTGCTGTAGGTCTATTAGTGTGGAAGATGATTGAGAGAAAGAGAGAGAGTCAAGCGGATTCTGACAGAACACTTAGTTGTAACCACGACAACAGACAGTGCTTCAAATATGGATGTTGCAGCAAAAGAAGCTACAAATTCTAAAACACGGATGCTTCACACACATCTTCAGCCCGGCAGCAAAGAAGATCTATACCATCATCACAGTTCCAAGATGAGTGTCACCAACTCCGTATCTGACCACGTCTCCCCTTGTGTTCCTGAGTTATGGCGTTGAATAAGGGCCATAAAGGTGTTTTCGCAGGAACGTTATGATGTCATCAGTGAAGTTGACCTATTACACATAAAATGTCATCACTTCATCATTTTATCCTATTAGACATTTGTGTAAAACTTGTCATAATTAGCATAGGAATTCTTGAGTTAGGGCCAAAAACGGGTCATGTGAGGTCACGGTGTTTGGCCACCAAATTCTAATCAGTTCATCCTTGAGTGGACATCTGTGGCAAATTTGAAGAATTTCCTTAAGGCGTTCCTGAAAATAAAATGTAATGCCTCTGGCCACGGCTGTCTCTGGCGCAGAGGCATAACAAAACAGCCTCCCGGGGATCAAATGACATTGCATCTGCACATTTAATTAACGACTGTAACTCTCGTCTGTGATTTACAAGCAACATGCATTATCGATAAAAAAAAAAAAAAAGTGTGAGATGAGTTATTCATGATGATTTATTTATGACACAGACCGTATTGAACACAGACTGCACCACCTCTGATCAGGCTTGAAGCGGCAGTCAGAAACTAACCACGACTCTGCTGGAAATATGTTCTGCATTGCACACAAAGAACTTTGAAGTAAAATCACTTCCTTTACCCATTTTTTTCTTTTTTCTTTTTTTTTTGTCTCACTCTTCTTTATTTGTATGAGTGTCTGTGATTGGCTGCTGCACGCTCAGGGAGAGGGAGACACTGCCCTCTCCAGATTGGCCGAGAGCAGAAGGGGGCTGGTGCTGTGTGGACATAAATACAGCTTTGACCGGCACACTCCCATGCATCTGCTATCATCATCCCCTTCAACACAACTACATCCAGCTCCATCACTGACATCAAAACAGTTTTCAGGATCCACAGGCAAAGGGAGCAGAGATTCTTTCAAGCAGTGTTTTAGAGAAGAAGAAAAAAAGAGCAACAGAAACTCATCATGTCTTTTGAAGTGAAGGAGAAGACGGAGGTGCGTCTGGTGTTTTTGGGAGCAGCAGGAGTGGGGAAGACAGCCCTCATCCAACGCTTCCTCAAAGACACTTTTGAGCCCAAGCACCGGCGGACAGTGGAGGAGCTCCACAGGAAAGAGTACGAGGTGGCGGGTGTCAAGGTCACCATCAGCATCATGGACACCAGCGGCAGCTACTCCTTTCCTGCCATGCGGAAGCTCTCCATCCAGAGCAGCGACGCCTTTGCCCTGGTCTACGCCGTGGATGACCCAGGATCCCTGGAGGCAGTCAAGAGTCTGCGAGAGGAGATCCTGGAAGTCAAAGAGGACAGGTACACGCCTATCGTGGTGATAGGCAACAAGATAGACCGTCGAGACGAGCGCCAGGTGTCCAGCAAGGACGTGCTGTCCATGATGGAGCTGGACTGGAACCACAGCTTCGTGGAGTCCTCTGCCAAAGACAACATCAACGTGCTGGAGGCTTTCAGAGAGCTGCTCCAGCAGGCCAACCTGCCCAGTCGGCTGAGTCCAGCGCTGTGCCGGAGACGGGAAACCTTCCCCAAGGAGAGCAAAAAGCGACCTCCTCTGAACAAGACCAAGAGCTGCCTCGTCTCATAATGACGTGGAGCTGCTCGGAGGGCAACGACGTCTAAGGAGATCGAGAGAAAACTGCCCAAAAAGAGACCGAAAGGGCTTTGTTGGTGGGGACGGACAGGCTGGAAAGCATGGCATCTAACCCCGTGACAGCAATGGAGGCACAGAGATGCAAGAATGAGGATGGACCATGTAACCATGAAAACAGATACCACCTTAAAGTGCTCATATTATGCTTTTTTGCTTTTCCCCTTTCCTGTATTGGGTTATATATATATATATATATATATATAATCTTTTTTTTTTGTGCACGTTATAGGTTTCCAAAGTGAAAAAGCCCAAAGTCCACCCCAAAGGGACTTACCATCTCCAACAGAAAACACTGCTCACAAACGGCTCCAAACAGCTCTATTGTAGTCCAGCCTTTACTTCAGAGACAAACGTAACACACGTTATAATGCTCGCCTAGCTGCTAGCGTGGCACGCCCTCATGCTCTGCAACGGACTAGCTAGTAGTGCTTACCTAGGTACTGCGCATGTGCAACTCCCAACAGAGATAGGATAGAAGTGCGATGCATCACTCTGTAGCTAAAACAGAGAGCTCAACACACAGAGTGAAAAGAGGAGCTGCAGCAATGTGCAGTACAACAAATATATGGTGTTTTCTGAAGATTAAACCACATAAACCTATTCTGGTACAACCTTTAAATACAATTATGAACCTGAAAATGAGCATAATATGAGAACTTTAAAGACATGAAAGAATGTGGTTGAACAATTGTTTGAACAGTGAAAAAAAAAAGAAACTAGGCTTTCGTTTTTTATATGTGAGGTTTCGTTTTTTTTAAGTTTTTGTGTTAAAAAAGTGCAATAACTCTAAAGTTACCGGTATTTATGCAAAAGTGCGTTTACCTAAGATAGCTTTACGAAGTGAATAACAGCTTATATTTTTGATAGCAACGCATCAAATATGTTGTGAATTATTGTGAAGCCTGTCCTGCAACTCTGAAATTTTGAAGTATATACTTGATGGTGTTTTTTTTCTCTGTTTTTGACTAATAAATTCATTTTTTAATGGAAGTTTGACTTGTTTTTGATATTATTATTCAGTGCTCATTTCAAGATAAATAACACAGCCTGCTTCCAGTCACACTGACACTTATCTCATCCACTTCACACGTTAAGTTGCATTATTTTGGAGGTTATTTTGTCATTTTTTTCGGAGCAGACAAAAAAGAAGTGTGTGTGAAAGGTATATAGACATTGTGATGTTATTAAGGAATGTATTGGAGTACGTTTTCACAGCCCAAACTGAAATACAATGAAAGTAAAATGACTTAAGACAGTTTAGATCTAAGGACTTTAAAATTGTTTTGTACTGTCAACTGGATAATTGTAAGTAATTCTGTCATAGCATATGGAGGTATTAAATAATTAAGTGGCATATTAAATGACTGGAATTCTACTCCAAGTCGCATTGTGTCGACAGAACTTCTTTTCTTGAGAACAGTGCCGGTCTGACCACAAATTTAAGTTTAAAAAAAAAGTGCTGCATCAGTTGATTGTGTCTGTATTTAAAATGGCGTTGATTCCAATGTATAAAAAAATCCCTGGAAAGGGGCAATTATACTAAGTGGGTTATCCAGGTGAAATAAACAAAATTGTGGATTTATTGCATTGGTCTAGCACACACACACGGACACAAAGTCAATTCCACGATATATCTGTTTTGTGTTGTATTGCCCTCTGGTGGTCATTCTTACACACAATGCAGCAATTAGATGAAAGTCAATATGAGGAAGCAGTTCTTTTCAAACAATGTCAAATGACATCATAAGGGAACAAAAAAACCCTGTAAATGCCTATCAACTTCCGTCTCCAACGAATGCTACAATACGTTAAAATAACTTTATAAAGTAAAAAAAAAAATAACACAGGCTATGCAACTGCAGTAACTGACAGTAAAATTGGCTACTGAAAAAGCACTTGGATGTATACTGCATATTCATTTGTTATTGACAGTCAATCTTCTCTAAGAGCACTTCATATGTGCTGATAACGTTTCTCTCGACTGTTAAAAAGCCACACAGTCCCAGAGAGGGGAAAAAAAAGGTATGCTTCCTCTTTCCAAAAATGTTCAGATACAAGGTGTATTGTTTCCTTAGAATCAGACAGGGAAGTGAACTGTGATTATCAGATATCTGGTTCCTCTTTGTGTCCCGTTTAAACTCACTGCTGTCTTTCAGCCGGTCCACAGCGGCACACAGACTGGTCTTTACGGCACACGGACGGACGCGGAGAGGCAGATCGCTCTCTTTAAATGCTCAGGTGCGAACTAAACTCTTTTTTTTCCATCCGGGTTGTAGTGAACACAGACAGGCTTTAGGAAATGTAAACCATTCAAATAACTCTCACATGTACTGTAAATAAGAAACGTAGTCAACAAAGTAGGTTCAGAGACGGACTGAAGCCACATTTGTTTTTTTAATTCCTTCCATAAATGATGAGTGTTTCTGGGTTTGTCTGTGCTCCTAGACTTGGTCAAAGCTCCTTAGTGTTGTATAGATACCTGAGAAGTTTTGAAAAAGTACAGGATCTCTGACTGTCACTACATCAGGTGTTTTGATTTACGACAAGATTTACTGTAGTACGGCACGTTCAAAAGGTAGGCGTTCTCATACACCAATACAGATTTTTTCATTTTCGTATTACCTTTTAATCTGCCAAATACCATTTCAGCTGTTGATTCAGAGCAGCCAACATGGAAAGGAAAAGATCAAGAAAGGACTGGACCTGGACCACCAATGCCTATAATGTAACCAAGCTAACTTTTCTGTTCTGAAATGGAATACTGAAAGTATGAAACTTTCTGAAATCCTAAATATTCTAATCATAATAAATATTTGAAAGAAATTAGATTATATTATAAAAGGTACATCATTAACACTTAAGTGTGTAAAGATTTAAAATGTATGTTGTTTTCTGTCATGTTAATGCAAACTATCTTTACAGAGAGATAATGGTTTAGGATACACTTTGAAGAAAAAGATCTCTATTCCAAACTGAAGCCTAATAAAATTTGACTTTGCTGTAATAAAGAAACAAACTGTCTAAGTCTTGTACCTTCACCAAAGCACAAGAATATGGTTCCTTATTCGGTAGAGACAAGGCACAGCCAGAGGCAACCGTTTTATTTTCAAACACAATGACAAAGGCCGTAGAGCTAGACAGAAGGGTGTTAGTGTCTAAATTATACGTCCTCAACATCACAGACAGGTCAGGGGAACAGCGAATACATAGAAGAATGATGAAAAACACTAACGACAGATCACATTTGAGCCTGCCCAGCATCCGCATTTGATACTGACAACTTTGTGCCAACACAACACCAGCGTGTGAATCTAGCTTTCAAACAATCATTCATTAGCACATCAGGAGAAATCCAGAATCCATAACAAAACCAAATGGGAAAAAGTAAAAGGCGTACCGTACTGCTGTATGGAAGACACTTTTTTTTTTTTTTTTAAACATGTGAAACAGGAAGAAACCATCAAAAACACAAGAACAGATAAGTGTGTGTTGGCTTGTTAAGTATATTTCCCTGAGCAAAAGGCTCAATCAGCATAGAAATAATACACTAATTTCCTCTCAAGCATCACTTTGAAATTGACTCAAAGAGCACAAAAAGGTTTGTATGTTCAAGTCTTTATGGGGAAATACCACAGTATTTTGTAGACAAACAAGACCACGCTGGTGTTTCGCCAGTTTACTAAAATACACACATTGTACACTACTGCTGGCTAGTTTCCTTTTTTGTGCACATGTCCTATCTTCCAAGCAGCCATTAGTTTCCATTCACTTTACTACGGAACAAAAAAAAAAAAAATAATAATAAAATAAAACACTGAAGTAGCCCACCATAGTGAATTTTGTTATTTTAAAGTGATGTACCTAAAGCATAAATCAATTCAAAGTCCACTTATCTTGTACATTAAAGTGCTGGTATGACACAGGTTTCAAGACAAGGCAAAAATTAGCAAAAGCAGATTGAGAACTTGGCTGCTGCTTGGATTGAAAAAAGTGATGGACTTTGTGTGGATTACTGTTGCTAACCTCCAACAGGGAGAATTATGTTTTCCACACGTAGTTACAGTAGCACATAAGCCCACCACACAAGCAGCCTAACAACAATGTAAAGTGACAAAAAAGGAAAACCAAGCAGGTTAACTGTGATTGATAATGTAACCAAGGCAGGTTCCTGCAAGTTGGGTTTCATAGCAAACTGAAATGAAGGGAAACCACTGAGTGCTTCGAAAAACAAACAAAATACATAAAGAAAACCTTTTGCTCTGCTTGAAAACCTGCCGGCAGTAATGTTTAGTAATCGTGGGTTGTAGATAATTGGCTACAACAAAGATGGTCCTTTTGGATTTTTATGTAATTGATGATCCATTCATTTCCACATACAGTATGTTGAGAAATGTATTGCATCACATTGGACATTTTACTGAACTTCCAAACATTCCCACAAATGGTGCAAAAAAGCTGCATACAAATATAATTTGGGCACCAATAAGCAGGAGCTTGTCCAGTGTTGTCTATGTGGTTGGAACCATGGATGTATTAAGAGAACGGTTGGAACCAACACACCCCATTACATGCGAAGACATCACAGTGCTGAGCAGCTGTGACCATGAGGGCCAGCCAGAGTGTCTGGGAAATGGTTGCTAAAGCACAAAGTCCTGTTACTGGAGAAATACTTCTCTTCTCTTTTGCAGTTGAAGCTCAGTCATTAGATGTATGAGGAAGCTGGAATCGATCGGAAGGAGAGGCTTCAAAATCATGACTGAATACATCAAAAGGTGAAAGTCACTCGTTTGCTATTTTATCATCTTTTCTCAACAAGAACAAGATGCATTTCTTAACTTAACCAAAGAAATACATTTTTTTTATTTTTCATTTTTACACCTTTTGATAACTTGAGAACTTGAGAACTTCTTTCAATGAATTAGCATACATTTAATCCTGCTATACACAACACGTGGAACATGGCATTAGCATGTTTTTAAAGCCGAGGGAAGACGTGCACCTGCCTTCAGTCCCTATCACACCCAGCTCACCCTCTCGGACACTCTTTAGTCGTCCACGGTGATGTTGCGGAACAAGTAGGCCATGGACTCGCCGTTATGGATGCGGCGGATGGCCTCAGCCAAGATCATGCTGACATCCACAGTCTTGATTTTGGGACACTGTAGCTTCTGCACTTCATGGGGGACTGTGTTGGTCACCACCACCTGAGGGTAGGGAGGGGGATTGTTAATTTTTATTGCTACGGATACTATTTATGAGACTTCTTAACGATCTCAGTCTTTATCGATACTTTTCTATTATTTGGTGGAAAGACGAGACGACAAACTCTTAATCTTAACAGAAATATTATTGCTTTTATTGCAAAAACTGTGAGTCTGTGACCGTTTGATTTCTTCTGTCTCTGTCGCGGTTATGGTTTTAACGAGCTGATTAAGCGGCCCACAGAGCGGTGCTCGCGGTAGCCTGTCCGACTAGGTTTTGAATGATTTGCGGTGGGGAGGCTAGTCTTTACCTACTATAGTCTACGCACACGCTGTGCTCTTAAATCATTTTTCCGGTTCGCGCACATATCAATTTTAAGACACGTTCTATGATCCACAAGTCTCGATAGCAGTATAGATTAGTTTCGGACCTTATTGATTTTCGGGTTTTGAGAAATTTGGAACGAGGTCCTTAAGGAGAATTCCGGCCGTTTTTTACCTGAATCTTGATCGCTATACATCTCCGAGTACTGCTGATAGGAAAAAAAAAAGAGCAAAATCGGCGCTAGCAAACTGGAGTTGCTGCAGCTAATGGGCAGAGCTCCCAGTTAGCTAAAATGCCAGTTGTCGGGGCATCTTATAAAGAGTGCCTTTGTGCCTCTTAACAGACACAAATGCAATTAAAATGTCTGCAACATGAACAGGGCCCTTAGGTGACAACAAGCTGCGGACATTGTGAAGAAACCGTTTAAATTCAAGAATCATTTCATTAAGAGGAAGTATCATATTTTATATCGTGTTTATAAAGAATAGATGAGAGCTAATAAAGTTCAGTATGGCATTTTCTTCTTCCCTTGTTATTTATTTAGGATCCTTGTTGATTTTATACAGGTATGACACACAAGGTTGTCATTCAAACTCAATAACAACAACTTATACTACACATTATTGAAAACAACACTTTTCGTTGTACTCACCTCATCAATGGCGGATTCCTCGATGAGGCGTGGAGCATCGGCGGACAGTAAGCCATGTGTGGCCATGATATAAATCTTATAGGCTCCTCTC
Organism: Perca fluviatilis; assembly: GCF_010015445.1. NCBI lineage: Eukaryota > Metazoa > Chordata > Actinopteri > Perciformes > Percidae > Perca > Perca fluviatilis. The sequence goes on along the minus strand of NC_053126.1, from coordinate 8,108,874 downwards.
TCTTTCAGGATCTCAGCAGCTGCAACAAAGTCTCCCACATCATCTATAATGTCATCCTGGAAGAAGAAAGAAAAACACAATCCGTAACTAACATGATTACCCTAATTACACCACCGTCTCTTTCTCTTTGGTAATCTCTCCGTCATGGTGTCTGTGTTCAGTTGGCTGCCTTCACAGTATCACTGAGTAGCTTAGGATAACGGCAGGAACATATGAACGACTGCAATAGAGAATTGTGGAAAAACAAGAAATTCCAAAACATCAAATTGAGTCAATAATGTCCGTTGTACAGAAATATTCGTTAGCCAACGTTCGCCACAATAACCTACCGGTCATGCCATACCACATTAGGCTGTAGCAGCAAAACCTCCTTGTTTACTGAATATTTTTTATTTCTTATGAACTAAATATAAGAGGTATAAATTGTTATTCCTTCTTTAAAAAAAGCGAGAGAGTCTCACTTAAGGGTGTGAACATGTAACTCAAAAAGCATGAATGGTTCAGTTTACATTTGTCCAAGTTGTATTTCTTATATCTAAGTTATGATCCAAGGATGGCAGAGCAGCTGGCAATAAAAGCTCCACCACATAGGCTAAAGAAAGTGCATTCCCAGCATCTTACCACAATGATGGCAATTCTCCCTCCCACGTCTCCGACTACAGTTATGGGAGGTTTCTCCTTGGCCATCATTACTGAAAAGGAAAGCAGAGCTCGTTACCTTGGAGACTACGTCGGAGGGGTCATGTGCACTGTATTGTATGTCACCTAATCGAAAATAAATCTCAGTAGATTGGGTAAAATGGGTTGAGAAAATGTTTAGTGATTTAAGTCAAATCTGCACCCCAAATTATGGAGTTGTTATTGGATGATGTAAATGATTTGTAGAAATTCCGTTAGAGCAATCCAATGCTGTAATAAACTTAAAAACTTAAAGTTTAAAATGTTCCCCCCATTGTACCCCCCCTACCCCTAGATTAAACTGAAGTGCCAAACTTAGTACAGCACATGCCATGCAAGATCAAATGACAGGGTTTTCTGCCCAGGATACCCAATCAGAAGGCAACGTACAACTGCCTGGATACACACACACACAACCTCAGGCCCAGCCTGCGGCAGGCATATGACAGCAGTCTGCATATGAACCAATATGCACCAGACAGTCTTATTTCACACAGGACAACAGTGGTTGACAAGCACTGATGAGGGTTTCTTCATACACACTTGCCAATGTTCTGGGGTCAGTCCTCAGTTGAACATCACTGCTGCCAGCGACTACTTTTACATGCACACAATAATTCGATTGTATCTCACATGCCAATCATAGGAGATGTGACAGCTGCGTCTTCTGAACCAATATCACACGACAAACAATATATATGAATTAATTATTCATATCTATGCAGCTTTATTTGTGGGTACTTCTGAGCCAGGCTTAGTGCATTCCTCTCCACCCACGTGCTGCAAGCAACAACAATTAATTTGCTTTGGACAAGCTGTAAACATGGTCCATCTGGTGTCAATTTCAGTTGCTAAGATAATAACACCATGTAACCTTTTTAAATCTTTTTCAATCTGCTAGGAGGTATATTAACTGTCACAACAAAGGTTAAATAGAAGCATTATAACATAACATGTTGAAGACAACATGAAAATGGTCTACCTTGTAACAGACTTGATATGATATACAGTATGTAGCATATTTAAATAGCTACCTATTAAATGCAAGTTTGGACTCATTTTACAAAAACAGCTGCATACAAAGTATTGTGGTGCATGTAAATGTAGGGTATAAGGAAACAATCAACTGGGAAACAATCCGCCAGCCAAGCCGATTGTGAAGGGAAAAGTATAAAGAAGCAGAGAGAGGAGGAGCATGCCTTGCAGAACACCTTGCTGAATACTGAGAGTCCCACAGCATCAGAAACTTGGCAGTGTCACATTCAGACTGTTGTCGCTATTGACCAAAAACAGCAAACGCCATGTTGTTAGCAGTACACACTTCTCAAAAGTATGTTGTTTTTACAGCTTGCTGAGATACTACAACAAGCTACCTGAGAAATGTTTGGTCAGATATCTTGAAATGATGTATTCACGCCTGCACTAAATATTACTGTCGATAAAATAAGTTCCGGTATTATCGCTGAAGTAGCAAACTAAAACTTTGAATTGACTTTAATTTAATGCTTAAATGTACCAACAATTCCATTCGTAACGTTTTTTTAGATGTTAGGTTTCAAAAGCATGCTTTGTTGTTGTCATCACATGCAGTTATGACCAAAAGTTAATCAGGTTTTTAAGAGTTGCTTTAATATGGGTGCACCATGTGTTGATTGGCAAGATGAGTCCAGATATTTAGGTAAACGAAGAAATAAAACAAAATAAAAATGTTTGGCATGGTTCTGGTTAGGTTTCATGGATTTAAAAATAAAATCAGAACACAACAAACCAAAAAGGAGTTTGGCCATCTTGTGGAACAACTGTCTGGAATCTTAGAAAGGTGCGGTAAACATGTGAGCTGCTTATTTCAAGTCAAACATGCCATGCAAATAGCATATAGTACAGAGCACACTGTAGCTGTTTGAAAAGGTTTTGTCAATGCAAACTGATGTGCTTTTTCTTCTCTTTTTTTTTTTTTTTTAAAACAAACTCCCCAGAATCCAGACTGTATTTTCACAAGATGCAACACAAACCCTTTGTCTACACATGCACCAATTGAGAAACCATTTGAAGTGGAATCATTTCATAGTCAGATGTAAGTTATGTTTACGGCCGTACTTGGGAGCTCTATGCCAGGGAACGGAGCTTGTTGTTTGCCTGCTATTACCAACAAATAAACACCACGTTAACACAAATGCACAAATATTTGACATGACAAACACATGATGCCAAGACTTGGAAAATCCTCTGGTTAGGTTGACAGAAATTTAAAATCTTTCACAGCAACAAATCAGAAGCAATTTGTGAGTTATTGTTCCAAAGGAGGATTTTTTAAGTCAAGGGTGAGATAAAAACACAAGTAAGAATATAAATATTTTACTAAATAATAAAGTGAATACCGGACGCAAATACGTCGGAGTCATTTGCCAATGACACAAATCATTTGATATTTTCTCAGACTGAACATCGAAAAATGGCTTTACCAGGAATTAACACTGCAAATATGTTGAAAACTATATGCCTTAGTCACGTTAGTATGTCTCACCAAATATAAAAATAATAAAATGTGTAAATATAAAAGAAAAAGGCTTAGACTATGATGCTATGATTATTACGCATGTCACTCTTTGTAAGTTAGGAGTTGCAGCTTGCGGAGGATGCAGCATGAGTACAAGTATTGTATCTGTGGAATTAAAACATGCACTGACACAGACAATTCATTTCTTTTGAGTATGGTTAATGGTATGAGTGAGAAACAGCAGAATCATGAGCTCGAAACAGGTTAGCACAAATAAGAGCTATATTGGGTTGTAGCAGAAATCATAAGAAATGTCTTGCTTAATTTGACCATGGTGGAATTTAACCGTAACAAACAACAGAGATATGTTTTCTGTACAGGTCAAATCTATCAAGTGCTGTCTAACTCTGAGAAAAAATTAACGAGAATATGTTTTCTGCACAGGTAAAATCTGTCTAAGCGTTGGACCTACTAATCTGCAAAGAAAGACTGAATATAATCAACAGCAAAAATGGGTGTTCTTACAAGGAAGCTCCAGTCCTGTGTGTCCTGTGGTGTTGCGTACACATGGTGGGGAGTGTCTTCCATCAGCCATGTCGGACTCTGAACACTGAGCCTCACCGTGAATCACAGCCAGACCCAAACGCAGGCGTTCCGCATAGGACTGAGCCCTAAAAAAATTTTAAGTAAAAAATGTAGTCACATAAACTACATTGCAAATGACATTATTAAAAAAAAAAATGTGTATGATGAATAGTTCTGGTTTAATGTAATGTTTTTATATTAAGACCATTAAAATGTAATTTCATCATAAGCTAACAGAAGGGGAGAACTAGCAGAGGTGACATGGGTTCATTTTTATCAGTTACCTTTTAGCTGCTGATGGGGACTTTGCCACAATGATGGCATTTCTGTAATCAGGAATCTGACAGGACAAAGAAGAACGGATGTCAATGTTTATGACAAAGTGATTAATTGATTTGGTTAATAGGTTGGGTTACCGACGCCTATACTTAAACACACACAGTAGACAATCAAATGGAATTATCACCTCTTCTTGGATAAACTGAATCAAGAAAGGGGAGGCACGCAAATTGTCCACTGGGAAGCTGAAGAAGCCCTGGATCTCCTTCTGATGCAAGTCCATGGTGATGATGTGCGTTAATCCTTTGGGATAAAAGACAGATTAAGCATGGTCTTCCTCCAAATTAACACAGGTATTTCACGGTCAACAATTAAATTAATTTGCCTGAGTGAACATGAAATGAAATCCCTGCATCACAACATCACTGGTGGCGAGGGATAAAGAGTCAGACACACAAACATTGAAGGTTGAGATTAACTTTGTTCTCTTTACCTGCTTTCGCCAACATTGAAGCTAACAACTTGCTCACTATTGAACCCCTCTTTCTCATCTTGCACTGTTTGCTGTAGGGGAAGTATGGAATGACTCCAATGATGTTCTTTGCACAAGACGTCTTGAGGGCATAGGCCATAACCAGCAGCTCCATGATGGCTGTGTTGACATCTCTGGTTGAATAAAAAATAAATTAAAAAAAGAATAGAAAAGGGCATGTTAACTTGAGCTAGTGATAATCCTAGAAACTGTAACAAGAGCTTGCTTGCACGTGGTGATTGGTGCAGAACTCAGATATTAAACTCACCGCGGTATGGTCTGAATGATGAAGATAGTTTGCCCACGAACTGATTCTTTCACATCCACTCTAGTTTCTAATGTGGTGGGAAAAAATGAGGACATTGCCAGTTACGTTGAGCTTGGGGGCAGCTGAGTGTTCAGCAGTTCCGTTCAATGCTTAATAAAACCTGATGATTACATTTCATAACCCCAAAAATATAGTGAAGTACGATTAAAGTAAACTAACCACATTTTGAATGATGCAGTCTAGGCTATATAATGCACATCTAAATTATATGGGCTGATACCTTGTTTAAAATGGCCATGGGAATTTCCCTGATGCTTAAGCTCCATATCCAAAACAACTATACATTTTTATATAAAATTTCCATATCAAACTCAAACATTCAATAGTCCCCAGACAACAACATAGTAGGGAATGCCCATTTCCACCAATGTGATGAAAAAACAGATTATTTAAGTAGGGCTGGGCAATATATCAATATTATATCGATATCATGATATGAGATTAGATATAGTCTTAGATTTTGGATATCGTAATATGGCATAAGTGTTGTCTTTTCCTGGTTTTAAAGGCTGCATTACAGTAAAGTGATGTACTTTTCTGAACTTACCAGACTGTTCTAGCTGTTGTATTATTTGCCTTTTCACCACTTAGAAATTATGTCCACATTACTGATGATTATTTATCTAAAATCTAAGTGTCAAGATATTTTGTTAAAACACCAATTGTCAACCCTAGAATATCGCCGCAATATCGATATTGAGGTATTTGGTCAAGAATATTGTGATATCTGATTTTCTCCATATCGCCCAGCCCTACCTCTAAGTCATTTTGATAAACTTTCTCAAAATAATGAGTTAGTATCTCAAAATAATGAGAAACTTTCTAAAAAGTAATGTCATTATTTTGAGAAAGTATCTCACAATGACTTATAACGTTACAGGATCTTTATTTATTTTTTTTTTTTTAAATCACATTCATTGGTGGAAATGGGCTCCCACCTCTGGATACTTGGCTCTTGGAATTTTGATGCAAGGCACAAAAGTAAGGTGTTTTGTTTTCAAGGGTAACGTAAGCCAGATAAATACCTGAAGTTATAATTGCCAGGCCCCTTTTTTGATAACGTTAACTTTAATCATTTTCGCCACAAAGCCATTACATTCAGTTCACCTCTGTTAGATTCCTGAAAGACCACCGACTTCCCCAGTTCAACTCCCAGCCGCCTGTAAAACAAGAGCACCAATGTAACGAATCGTGAGAGTTAACGAGACATTCAGCACATCATTCATTCATGCCCAGGCAGACTCTCGTTGGCAAAAACAGCTTCAAAAACTGCTCTACAACCTTACAACAGTAACTAGCTAGTTAGCAGACGGTAGAAGAACATGTCAGGAATGCTCCATTGTGCTTACTCTGTTATCTTCTTGGCCAATTCTGTGCATGCTACGGAGGAGTTTGCCGAAAAGACGCGATAACCACTTTTAGCAATATTCATTCTGGCACTGCTGGTGGTTTAATTCACAAACACTGACAGCAGCGGCACCTTTTATCAACTGGCCACCGCGTTTGTTTTAGATGTTCTTCTTATGACGTTGTCGTTACCTAGCTAGCTAGCTAACTAACCGTTACCTACCGCACACTAGCCTGCCAGCTGAGCTAATTACACGAAATTATCTTCAGCGTGCGACATAAATTTAGCTACAGCATAGATACAAAACAAAAATGAATTAGTGTCTTTATTCTACTAATTTCTTCAATTGACATAAACGGCTGATACCATTCACTTAACACTGTTAGCCTTAGCCTAACAACTGTCGTCACTTAAAACTACGGAATCTGCTTTGTGTCAATTTTGCCAGCTACGCCTTGCGGAATATGCTGTATATTTTGTTATTGAGAAAGTACTATAATGATTTGTTCACAGCCAAATATATAGGCTGACGTAATTTTATTTAGCGGGATTAAACCAGCATCATAGATTCATGGATTAATAATATTTTAGATTACAGTGATTTAATGAGATAAAACCATGCAGATAATCATTAGGTAATTATACAAAAAAAGTTGTTTACATGAGTTTTACTTTTAGCTTTCAATAGATACTCAGATAATTCATTGTTGACTTTTTCTATAACAAAATGTACATAAACTCAAATATTGCATTTCTGAAAGCACCTGAAAAGCAGTAGCCTATTACTCCAACTGTCCACTAGATGTCACTACTCATTAGCCCTGGATCTAAAGAGTAGAGTTATGTCTTTGTGTGTAACATAATGAGATCATGAGATCTTTGTTTTTTCTAAGAAGAGTGGGTTAAAGGTATAACATTATTCATATGAACTAGTCATAATTGGGTGTGGGTGTGGGTGCAGACAATGGAAATGATTACAAAGCATTACAAAATCTATCTAAGTTCCTCTGAAGAAATATAAACCAGTATGAGCAGAGCATGCTGATCTACAATCACTGACCAAGTCTCCTTGTTTGTCTGATCCACAACAACCTAATCTAACCATAAATACCTGATCCGAGACCAGCCAGTTGGGTAATACACCTGTGCAGTGAGAAGCTTAATACATGAACTCTGATCTTGTTCGTTTTGGAGTGCATGAGATGGACTTGAATAATATTCACCTTTAACCAATGTTAGAATTTTCACAATGTGATTAGCTGGTATAATGTAACTCTGCTGTTAGGGAAGGTGATACATCTGCTTGTAATAGATACTTCTGAGATATTTGAAACACAGCGATCCCAGAAATTAAGCACAGTTTTTATCACCAACTTGATTCTAAATGTTATTCTCTCAAGGACTTAGTCAATGTTTAACCTGGGTCCGTATGTTGATGGCACCTACTGTACATTGTACCTCCCCAGTCAGGCAGTAAATATCACCCTAATCACAGCTTTTTGTTACACTATCTGATATCTTTAGGCTACTGCTCCCCATGTTTGAGCTCCTTTGACAGTAAACTCACAGATGCCTGGCTAATTGGCCCTGTTCACCCTGCCCACCATGAAACCTGAATAAGAACATTCTCAAGTTTTCAGCTGTGACAACACCAGCGAGATATGACTTCCCACTGATAACCCCTGCCACAACAAAGGTGGAAAATTGCAAAACCTATGTTGCTCTCTTGGTGTGTGCATATAATGAAAGGGGTGAAGTAGTGAAAAATGGACATGAAAACACACTCATATAATCTGTATCTTGTCAGAAGCACAGAACAAACCAAAATGAATAGACACCTGCCCTATTTCTGATGGACGTCATGCTGTTTAATTTTGTGTTCCTACATTTATTTCGACAGGGTTTTGTGAGAAATTCAATATTACAGGTTAATCTCCTGGATAGTCTGGAATGCTGACAATGGAGGTAAAAGGTGCGCCTTTATCTTATTTTAACATCCTAATCTTACATTGCATCTATGGTGCATGCATTACATATCTGACTCTCTTATTAAGGATTTGTTTCCTATCTCATTATGTTTTCATCAAACACCACCTACAAAGGTGAGGGAGGGTGGAGGGAGAAAGAAAGAGAGAGATAGATAGAGAGAGAGGGAGGGTGGGAGAGTGTAAAAGAGAGAGTACAGAGGCTCCTCCTCGTTTGCTGGGTGTGTTTTCTTGTGTTTTTTTCAGCCTGTTCTTCACTCACACTCTCACTCAGCAGAGATTCAAAGGTGGAGAGAGCAAAGATTGTCACCCGGGAAAAAAAAGGTGGGAAGGGACACAGATTTTCTTCCTCTCTCACCAAGAAAGAGACACAAACAAGAAAAAAGGTAAAAATATAGTGTTTATTTTGAGGGAAGGAAGGGGGGGGGTATTACTCTAATCAGCCCTGCCTTCTGCATGTGCTCAGCTCTGCACAATTGTGTTCCCAGATGGAGAGGATGCAGGCAGAGGGAGAGGAGGACCACCTGGAGCGACCAAGCCCACTGACGGACAAGGAGAGGGTGATGATCCAGGAGTCCTGGGCAAAAGTCTACCAGAACTGTGAAGACGTTGGGGTGGCCATTCTACTCAGGTATTTCTTTTTTGTAGTTGTCCTCTCCGGTTTTATATTTGAAATCTTTTAAAGCAGGTTGAGCGCAGAGTTAGGATATAATAAGAATAAGAAGGGAGAAGACTGATCAGCAGTTGCATGTCACACAAAACTGTATGCATACCATCCAACTCCTGGACTTTTCATACATTTTCTCCTCATTTCTGCAACTTGAATCAGTTCACCACTGATAAGGTCAAATTAGAATTTTGTCTCTTCCCCCCTCCCTCAGTGATATAACTGCTTCTGCTGGAGCCACAAGGGCTACGGATGTTTTTCTGCCACAGAAAACTAAAAAATACATCTATCTCAATCATCTTAAACCCAGACTGTGATTGTCCTCCCTCAGAATGCAGTTGCTAAATTCAAATGATCTTGACTCCACAAGTTTCGTGTCTGTCCAAAGGAACTCAGTCAGTCATGTTTTTGCATGCGGTATTCTCACCTCTCCCTCTTTTTCTTAATCCTATTCAAATAGTAGAGGCAAAGGATAAACATTATTATCCATCAGTCAGACACCTTTGGCACTCAAAGGGCTCCCTCCCCTAGAGCAGGTCATGTTTTGAATGCCTGTAGGCTATAGAGGGGCCCTTACCCTAATCCGCAGCAGCAGTCCGATCTTTAACCCCCATACATCAAGAATACCTATCACAAGACTATTAAAACATGAAAATCACTACAAAATCTCCCCAATTCAACTTAAATTGAAAAGAAAGATGTTCTTGTGTTTTAAGGTTTTAATAAAGCTTTTTGTTATTTACAACATTTGGAAAGAAAAACTATTTCTGTTATAAAGAATAGTAATATGTAAGCTCAAATGCTGATTTTATATCTTGGACATGGCTGACAGCATAACTGGTGGGGCCTGGAATCATTTTTATCACATTAGCAGCACTAAGTCTACCCTGTCGTTCAAGTGGGGAGAGGGACCATAATAATTTTCCATTTTTGGAAGGTAACGTGTCTGGTGGTGGTTGAGAGACAACAGAAAGGTCAACCGCAAGAGTCTCATTTTATTCAGAGGAGGATGCCTCATAATCAGGGTCCTCCTCAACATTATCCTCAGTCTCGGACACATTCTCCTCTATTTCACTTTCAGTGTCAAAGAGCTGTGACAAAACTTTGCTGACAGAAAACCTTTTATTGCAGGCCATTTTCAAATGAGAGTGAGCGTACAGAGAGAGAACATTGAGCACCAATAGAAATGGTTTAGAAGGCTGTGGTGCCTGCGTGTGAGGTTTTATATATTGTATTTATACAAAATATTATATTTATAGTTTGCCCCTGCCCTGTGTATCATGTGATACAAACCACCCCTGCGAGAACCATATTTTCCCTCTCTCAGAGTGCGGGAACCATATTTTTCCTCCCTCAGTGTGCGGGAACAATATTTTACCTCCCTCACAGAGAGTGTGGGGTGGGGGAAGGGGAATTGAAGATTGTGAAATTGCAACAACCTGCATGTAAAAGTGACCTCAATATCAGTCAAAACAAAAATGTAAAATGTTCATATCTCCTATTTTTATACAGCTAAAACAGCCTGGGGTCAAATTGACCCCAAGGAACACCGATGCGTACAAAATGCATACAGGACATTGAAAATCATGTTAATTTTATGTTTACCCAGTTGTCCCTATTAAATTAGGAAAAGTCATTCAATATGAAGCAAAAACAATGATGTCAAGCACTTTTTTAGAGATGTTAAACATTGAAAAACCCTCACCTATGGTCATGAAGGCTGGGTCATGACTGAAAAAACGAGATTCAGGGTACAAGCGGCCGAAATGTGTTTCCTCAGGAGGGTGGCTGGTGTCTCCCTTAGAGATAGGGTGAGAAGCTCAGTCATCCGTGAGGAGCTCGGAGTAGAGCCGCTGCTCCTTTGCGTTGAAAGGAGCCAGTTGAGGTGGATTGGGCATCTGGTAAGGATACCCCCTGGGCGCCTCCCTAGGGAGGTGTTCCAGGCACGTCCAGCTGGGAGGAGGCCTCGGGGAAGACCCAGGACTAGGTGGATGGATTATATATCCAACCTGGCCTGGGAACGCCTCGGGATTCCCCAGTCAGAGCCGGTTAATGTGGCTCAGGAAAGGGAAGTTTGGGGTCCCCTGCTGGAGCTGCTCCCCCCGCGACCCGACACCGGATAAGCGGACGAAGATGGATGGATGGATGGATAAATATTGAATGGGGTCAAATTGACCCCAAGAATAACAGGAGAGTTAATGCCTGTCACTACATGTGTTGCTTAATATTTTTCATCAGTCAATTCAACATGTTATGGCGGGCATGCAATCCTGTTTGAGGCACGGTTGCAATGGTGGAATGTAACTTAGTACATTTACTCAAGTACTGCACTTAAGTACAAATTTGAGGTACTTTGTACTTTACTTGAGTCTTTTTTTTTCATGCCACTTTACTTCTACTCTGCTACATTTCAGAGAGAAATATTGTACATTTTACTCCACTACATTAATCATTAAATACATTAAATAAAGTTTTAGTTACTCGTTACTCTACTCTAAGTTAAGATTTTTTTAACACAAAACACATGTAGTTTATGAAATACAAGGTTTTATTTTAAATTAAACTAACCCGACAATATACAGGCCTACAAGTACAGTTAAAATGATTAGCTGATGAAACACTTAGTTGATTGACAGTTGATTAATTGTAATACTTTAAGAATATTTTACTTGTAACAGAGTACCTTTACAGTGTTGTATTGGTAATTATCTAAATACTTCTTCCACCACTGCCCGGTTGTAATAGCCACTGTTGTTATCGCTCTTTAATGTTTACACAGAAATTGCCCTGACGGAAACTCTCCTTTGACAGTCTTTCATGTGTGTCGTGATTCATTGCATGCCACAGCATTTCTTTATAATCCTTTATGATTGCAGGAGGTGAAAGTTGATAGGGAGGTTAGTAGCAATGCAGGGTGCATATAGCCTACTTGTAACCATCAGTAAGATAATGGTTGTTGTTTTGGGGTTTTTGGGGGGGTTTTGTTTTTTACAGATTACTGACTGTTAGGATTTAGCTGCAGCACTTTTACAAATCAGTATCCCGCTCCTCTTCTTTCTAAGATAAACATGTTGAAACTGAATTAACTTAACTTAATTTATTTTCTTCCGCTACATTCCTTCGCAAAGACCCTGCAGCCTTCAGGAATTTGTGGAATGAGGATGGATCAATAAACATGGCCGTGGTACATTTTCCTATTAGCAGTAAGGGCAGATCGGTGTCACTCCACTGAACTTTAGCGTCAACTAGAATCCTTAAAACTAAAGGTCTTTCGGGTAAGACATCTAAAGTGGCAAATTATGACGCTGTCTCTGAAATTCGAAACTTAATCTATATTCAGCTCTTCACTTAGTTCTGAAGAATAGATAAGGAAGGATTAAGAGACCATATAATATACTAATGAGGCTATTTATATGCAACCACAGGTCATGCAATTACAGGAGAGAAAGATTAAACACCGGGGCTCCTCATTAGTTTGCATTGAAACTAAGAATTCTTGGCTCCAGCACTTTGCCAAGGCACTCCACCCAGGGCGAGAGATTAGAACACCACCTTCCATCTCCTCCCTTCTCAGACTGAAACTCTATCCAGCCATATGCTTCAGATCTAACAGAGAAATATTTGCTTCCTCAGTTGTGGCAGAGGCAGTGGGAGATGGGACGTCAGGTTTAGATAGCCAGCAACCAGATGCATTGGCCCTCTTCCCAGACTGTGGGAGGGGGGTGTTTTAAGGTTTCTCTTTTCTAATTCTCTATGAGACCTCTGAGGGTCAAACAAGGATCAAATAAAAATAAAAGTCTTTGAACTGACTATTTGTTGTCAGAAAGAGCAGGCTGTGCGAAGAAATATCAAACCTGGAACTTGAACAGAAATAATATTATGTTTATGCCAAATGAAACATGAAATGTTAGCTGTCTTTGCAGTAATAATAACAAAAAAAAAAAAACCACCTTTTTTTTTTTTTTTTTTTTTTTTTTTTTTTTTTCCCCTTTCTAATTAGCACATTTAACCTTTTGTTAGAAATTAAAATCGGGCAGGATTTCTTTTTTTTAGGCATGGCAGGAACCACAGTGCAGAACTTGAGCCAACAGGTTCACAAGGGGAACCACACAGTAACAAGGAAGATCCACAGGCCAGATTTCTCATTCAAGGTATGCTTTACACCATGAGTTTCTCAACTCAGGTAGTGATAAATAACGTAACAACAAATAACTATTGGCATGTAATTAACTAAAAATGATATGCTTCTTTAAAACCATAATTTAATGAGTTAACTATCACACTGGTTTTACAGAGAAGAACCAATTATATAATCCAGTATTAAATTAGAGCGCAGAGTCGTCAGGAATCCAAGGTTTGGACCTTCCTCCCAAAGACACTATCAGAGCTAGATCAACCTTCAGGAGAAACATCTGTTACGCACAATTTATTAATTATTTATTCATTTTAACTGCAAGATTTATTTTTATATTGTGAAACGTTAAATAATTTAAAAGAGTAACTACAGGAAGTATGTGAACTTATTTTTGCCCTATGCATATATTATTATTATTATTATTATTATTATTATTATTATTATTATTATTATTATTATTATATAATCCCCTGTAGAAAAAAGTAATAATGAAGGTAACAAAAAGAGAACATATCAGCAGAGTGCAGCAGAGTAGCTCTTACTACTGGTTTACACTTCAAAGAAAATTATTTTCATACTGTATATGTGGAAAACATACCACGCAGTACAATTTGAACATACAAACATGTAAGGAAAATATGCAGCGCTCTCATGTCAGTACTGATATTTAATCCGGTATCTTGCCAGCTCAAAAGAAAAATGAACGTGGGTTTGCAGGATCCAGCTGATGCAGGCTGAAGGGTGATGAGATTAGCGGAGCTTCCCAGCAGCTGCTCATACATATATCTCTCATTTACTTTGACTCTCCTTCCTTTCGCAGGCTGTTTGTGAACTTTCCCTCAGCCAAGCAGTACTTCAGCCAGTTCAAGAACATCGAGGACCCAGAGGAGCTGGAGAGGAGTGCCCAGCTTAGGAAGCATGCTCACAGAATCATGAATTCCCTGAATACACTGGTGGAGAGCCTGGACAACTCAGACAAGATGGCCTCAGTGCTGAGAGTGGTGGGCAAGGCCCACGCACTGCGACACAAGGTGGAGCCTGTGTACTTTAAGGTAAAGTGTCTGTAAATAATAAAAAGAAGTGAAACAAACACACACACACACACAATAATTTTGAAGGTTAGTAAAATAAGAGGAAGAATAAAACAGTTAAAGCTGCATAAAGGTATGTTTGACCACTAGAGGGCAGAAAGTAGACTCTGAAACATAAACTGCAGAAGTACGTTCTTTGATGTGACCCAGAGGAAATCACAAAGGACCTCTAGATCCAAGGATTTGGGTTCACAACTTGCCGCCATCTTTGTCATTGACTGGACCCAGACAATCCAGTAAAACAGGGAGGAAGACTGGGTGCATCAGAGGTGGAAGGGAAAGAGGGAAATACAGGTCAGACAAGAAATCATGTCACATAACCTTATGTTTTGACCCATAACATTAAAGTTGCAGTAGGTAAGACTTATACAACTAACTTTCTGTCATACTAGCTGAAACTGACCCTATGTTCGAGTAGAACTACATGAAGCAGGTAATAAAAATAAAAAATAATCTGGCACCACCTAGGCCTACAGCCTGTAGTGCAATTTGCAAAAATCCACAGCTCCCTGTTCAGGTGCACCTATCATGGCCAGGGGGTCTAACTGTATGTCAATCACTGCTCATGCACATGCATTCATCGTCCCTTGTGGGGGGAGGGGCTTAGGAGACCGTTTTTGGGCTTTAGCAGAAAGGGGGTGGGACTGAGAAGTTGTTGATGTTCAAATTTTTGGGCTAAGTCCTGGATCTTCCCAATCCTACCTATAGCACCTGTAATGGAATAATGATTCTCAATTTTAATGTTTGTACAGAGCCATGTCAGCTGTTTCCCTCTGTTTCCAGAGTGGTATCAATTTTCTCATGTAACTTTCTGCAGCATATTTCCCAAAGTGTCAAACATTTCCTTTAATGGAACCTCAAGGTGTCTTAGGTACTGTGTTTGGTTGTGTCTTGCCCAGATCCTGAGTGGCGTGATACTGGAGGTCCTAGGAGAAGAGTTTTCAGAGGTTGTGACACCAGAGGTGGCCGCCGCGTGGACCAAACTCTTGGCTACGGTCTACTTCAGCATCACAGCCATCTATGAGGAAGTGGGCTGGACTAAGCTCTCTTCCTCAACCGGGTGAAGCTTTTAGTATGGGTTTATTGGACCGTGAACTCCCAGATACTTCTGTGTGGCTTCATAAGAGAGGGGGAATTTTACTGTACTGATCTTTGAAGGGAAGCAATGTATTTGGGGAATACAGTTTAATGTAATCTAATTGTAGGCTATGGGACATAATACACTTTAAATAAGAACAGGTATTGGGCTCTTTTTATGGCTAATAACGTGTGTGTGTGTGTGTGTGTGTGTGTGTGTGTGTGTGTGTGTGTGTGTGTGTGTGTGTGTGTGTGAGAGAGAGTAAAAAGTTAAACCTCTCTCCTTGTTTTTATACTCTTGTAAAAGACCACATTTTTAAAAGGAGAGAGCAAAGATGAAGAAAATGCCAACTTAAACCCAACAGTGGACAAGAGGTCACATTTGACTTGGATGTGCCTTCTACCGAATGTGTATATCTAAAAAACTGCCATGTAAATACTGTTCTTTCTAAATATCATGTGGTGTGTCTGTGCCCACTTGGCGCTGTTCACTAGAGATATTAAGAAGACATTTTTACATTTTTAACAGTTAATTGTGATGATTGTAAATTTTTTTTCATCATGACTCACCTTTGTATTTAACACAATTTTGAAATAAAAACACACAAAAAATAACTGTGACCCTGTGACTCCTACAATGTTTAATCCCTTTGAATCTGCTCTAATCCGGTTCCCCTGCATGTCTACTCACATGTGGTGACATAATTAGACCTTTTCTTTTCTGTTGCTTGGCCCAACGTGATCTCATGGATAGGCATATAAAAAGTATGTTACTTTTAAGGACATTTTGCGTGTCATGTCAGTGCATTTTAAGCTTTTTTCTTTGTAATTTAATTCATTCACTTTCGTCACTCTTTATACTTCGTCACAATAAGAGTCAGAAGAGAGACTAAATGGCACTCGACTAAATGATGTAAAATGCATAGTGGTAGTAAGCGAAATGACTTAGAAACTATGTTATTTATACGCCATTTGGTGATACCAGGCTGCTAGGCCTACTGCTCCTTTATTCTCTGCTGAGTCAGCAGTGCTAAGTATAAGCTGCTAAAAGTCCCTATTTATATCCCCATTCATCCCACTATCTCTCTTTTCATTATATATTTTAGGAACACTGCACTCGGCCAACGGTGAATTAGTTTTATCCAGATAAGGTAATGTGATTGGTATCTGTCAATCCTTTCTGTAAACCCATGTTGTAAAGTGCCAGCCAATTTAAGCAGGCCCTCTTAAAAATGCTGCCCATTCTTAACAAAAAAAAAAAGACAATATCAATGTAGTTAATGTGGCCTGCTGTGTTGACGGAATGGTGATGAGGTGGGTTGTTTTCGGAATAGAAACACACAGCCTGCTCTGTTTACCTCCTATTCCTGCCTTGATCCTAGCTAATCCTCTGGGCTAATCTCCCCAATCATGAGGGAGAGCCAAGAGGAATGGAATTGTCAGATTGTCACACCACAAACTGCCTTTTACTATTGAAACCTTTCAATGGGAGGAGAAGTCTCAGTGCTCTAAACCACCATCTGTTCCAAGGCAGGAGATCCTTGGAGGTAGGACCATGTGTACCACGATGGTGGTCCTGACCACCATCGCTCTCATCCTGAGGCAGAGATTCTCCAGCAAAATCAAACCGTAAGTACTGATTGTGAGCTCTTGTGGTTTTTAGCAGGCAGGCACTAAAGAATAGTGGTCATTAGAAAACAGAAATAAGAGACTCCTTGTTTTCCAGTGCCTGACAAAGAAAAGACAAAAAGCATTAAATACTTCATAAAATAAATACACATCAAATACTTTCATCCATACAACAAATATGAACACACACAAACACTGAAAGTTCATGTGTGTTTATGTGTGGGCGAGTGAGGGAGAGACTTATCTGCATTATTGATTTGAAATCCCTCCAGTGATTATTTTAGGGTTTGCCTTGAGCAACAGTGTGCGGAGTAAGTGGCTCCATACATGACAACAGTGTATTCCAGGGTTTTTTTTAATGGAGAGATGAATTCAAGGGAAAGCATCAGAGCTCTTGAGTTCATGGCTGCTAATTGACTCAAAGTGCAATCTCCTCAGCCCCCCCGGCCATGCTCAACCACTCACACAGCAATGGCAAACAATACCAGGATGCTTCAGCAGCACCATGGAGCATGGCAACAGCTAGCTTGCACAATTATGAGCTAAGAAACAGCAAGCCATATAATTGGGCTGTAAACTATAACTGTTTCTAGATAATTGTGTTCAAGAAGACACTTGGATGATTAATATAGAGGATTTAATATTGAGTATTATGTTCTGTATCACAGGCAGAAAGAGCCCATTGAGAAAGACGTGCCATACATGAAGAGCAATGGAGCAGCAGAAACCCACAAATGACAACAGTGAGCATCACAAGGTAAAGACACACAAACAATCAAGTCAATGAAAACCGACTGAGGAACTGTACTATACGGCTACAGGGGCCTTAATGGGATACTCCAGTGATTTTAGTATTACACTTCCAAGCAGCAGAGGCCGTATCCTGACATTTAGTGCCTTATGTTGGTCCAAACATTCTGGCACTTACAATTCTGTTCATCTATTGATGCAACTTGATAGCCTGTTTCATTAGTGTCCCCTGTCTGGTAGCACCCATATCCTCAAAACTCCAGTTTGTAAAACAGGCATTTTAGTGACACTTTTTTTTCTTAGGTCTCAGAGTTTCCTATAGTTTCCTAAAAAATGAAAACAAAGAACTTTCAGTTAATTAACTGCAGTGAATTGCTAGTTACCTATAGAATATTTTAATCAATGCAAAGATGGTCAGCTGAACATGTACAGTTTAAGTTATATGAAGAATAAAGTTAAAATTAATAATCAAGTGACACAGACTTGGTTTTGAATGGAGCATTAAGCGTTGAATGGAGCATTTGAAGGAAATACCATTGGCAAGTAACACCTGCTTTAGACAATTTATTCAACTTAAACAACACTATCAGAGCCTTGGGACTATTTACATCCTATTTTTTTTATAGTTATTTCCAGAAGACTTACTCAGGATTTTTTAGGAATTGGTGGATCTTTAAAATAAAGCCTTACTGCTTGGAGCCCAATGCTGAGATAAACCCATCACCAGACAAAACCCCAAGACGTTCAATTACTGTTTTAGGGGCACACATCCTACATTAATAACACTGAACACTGGGATTGGACGTAGATTGTGAGGCAACGTTGATGTAATTCTGTTTGTTTTTTTAGGGATTATTTTTTGTTAGCATTTCTGCTTTTGTTTTATTATATAGTGATAGAGACAGACAGGAAAGGCAAGGGAGAGAGATGCTGCGGTAAGGACTCAGCCTTAACGGGACGCTCCCGGGGCGCCCCGTTGATTTACTATAATTCTTTGGGATATTGGGCTGAGGTGAGATAACCATATAATTTTCTCTGACTCAGATTATACAACTGTTTTCATTGGCTGAGTGGTTCTCCTGATGATGTGTATAAACTGAAAGTCATGTGTAAAATCAGTGGAATACTGCTTTAAGAATATAAACATTGCACTTCACTTTGAACACAACTCATTTGAGTCTTTTTGAGTATTTTTGTCAGTATTTTTGTCAGTATTTTAGCAAAATAATTGGGCTAATGCTAAAGTTTTGTAATAAAATGTTATTTGATTAAGTTGTAAATTCAAAATAAAATTGTGCATATAAACTGAGAATCTCAGTGTGTGACAGAGAGACAGGAAAACATGTGTGTGTGTGTGTGTGTGTGTGTGTGTGTGTGTGTGTGCGTGCGTGCGTGCGTGCGTGCGTGGCGTGAGGGGAGCTTTACAGAAAGTGCTCCAGACAAGGGGAGAAAGTGGAGCAGCGGTGCATGTTACAAAGGCACAGATGCATAAAGAGCTAAGATGCCTGCCCCACATTGAGCGTTTAAGTATTCACGGCTACACTGCTAACGCTAAATGATTCAGAGGCAGAGCAACAATCCATCATCTCTTCGGAGGGCTATTATAAATACATTACCTCCCTACAACAAAATGCTTAATGCAGCTAAAAGATCTTAATATGAAGTAATAAACTATTTGAACATTGTAGCCTATCTACTGGATGTTTCGTGTAGCTCACAGGACTTTAATTTGTCATCTTTCACTGGCTACCTGAATCATTTTTATGGAGGAAGTGTATTCAGGGTGATTCATTCTTTGATGAATGCTTATTTTCCTACATCCCTTGTGCTCCCCCTCCCCTGCAGACATGATAGGCCATCATCTCAAGACTGGTGAGCATCAGGTGACCTCTGTCATTTGTTAATATGTAACCCCTAGAATGAACCAGAAATCAAATGTGTATTTACTTTACAACTTTGAAAGCTATCAACCCTGATTTGTTGTGCTGTTTGTTATCAGTGGCCTTATTTCCCTGGATACTACAGGACAGGTTTCCTATAGCCTAATGTAGTTTGTTGTTTTCTCTCATTGGTCAGATTTATCTGCACACACAGCTCACGCCAAGACTCCCACCAGGATTTTGAAATAAAAACAATGAAGCCTGTTTTGATCATCCTATCTGTCCTACAGATGCTCTCATCACTGGAACAGGACACAGCAACTGAGTGAACTCCAGTTTGGAAAATGAAGCCTGACATATGCTGCTTATTCGTCATGAAAAACTGAATTTACAATAATGTCACTTCAAAGTTGGTTATATGATCAGGGTACAAAGTGACAAAACATGTTATGTGCCTCTGCATAAAATCAAGCAGTAATCATTTTGTTTGATTTCATGTTTTGCTTGTTTTAAAAAAAATAAAAATGTAATGAACTGTTTTAAATGTATGTATGAGGAGAGGATAAGCTTTGACTGTATGCATGTTAAATATTACCTTCTCTTAAGATCTCATAAGTGACCTAATTTCTTCAGAAAAAGGGGCTAAAGTCATGTGTTGTATTGTAAATGGCAGGTACGTCCATTCTGTTAATCCCTTAAAGGTTTATGTTCTCACGGGAGAATCCCAAGGCTTACATAAAGCAATGGAATGGCATCTATGTGCCGTTGTGTACTTCTGAATGCCAATGAAGATTGTCTCTCGCATGCACAAAGAATAACTGTGCTGAATTTGCTGATGATTTATGTCAAAGGCATACATCTTCTAATAATAACATTTTTGTCCACTTCATTCATCTGAGTTTGAAATGGCCAGTTTCATTTCTTGACAATTCATATTTGGTTGCATACAGCTTTATTATCATCCTGTGCTGTAAGCTATGTCTTTTGCCTCCAAAGAGTAAAACCATTTTTTTGACATTGCATATGATATGTAGGCTGACATTACAGTAAATAGTGTTCTCCTTCAAAGTATACATTCATTTTGCCTGCACACTTTGCTTCACAATCAATTGTCATCTCTTAAAACACAATTATTATTTTTCCGTTATTTCTGCTTTGATCAAGTAAAAGGGTCAATTTCATGCTTTAAGGTATTCAATGCACTCTGAAAAAAACAGCTTTAATATTGATATAGGCCTAGAGCATGAACAAACCCTCCATCATCAGTTATCTACAAAATAAATCAATATATTCTTGCATGCCTGGCAAGACATTTTAAACAGAGGTTGTCTACTTGTTCACTGTGTTAATGGAACAAATCTCTGTTTTGACAGAATGATCAATGATGCTGGCATGCATGTCTAATCCCAACTCTGACATGCCTGAAAAAGGCTGAAGACTCATGAGGAATTGTGTAAACCTAACTTTGAGCAATGGGCTTACTGGTGATCTGCTGATTAAGAGTGCAACATCAGGCCTAGACCTCACTGAATTAAACATAGGCTTCATAAGATAAATTATTCAGCTCTTCAGTTTTGTTGTAACTGATTTGCTCTGACTAATTATTTTAAGCTCTGGCGCCACCTGGTGGTAAAACCGTTTGGTAGATTAAGGTTAAAGGTACAATATGTAACATTTCTGCTTTAAAATGTCTAAAATGACCATACCTATGTTATATATTTTTATGAGTTGTGTTCTTACACTATCCCAAATGTTTCCACCAAATGTCAAACCCAGAGAAATCTGTTATTTTATTTTCAGACACGGCACGTTTCCTTTAATCGCCCGTCAGTGGCGTCATATAACCTTTCACCCTCCAGTTACTCTAACTTCCGTCAGAACACTGGCACCAAGATGATACGTTCAGGAGTAATTGTAAATCATACAATGTCACAGAAAAAAAAATACTTGTAACCGTAATACTGCTTTTTTTTGGCCATAAAGCCTCATTTTGTGATTAATTACATCCCACTTTTTATCACAGTAATACAACAGATACCTTATTTATTTTGAAAGTTCAATATCGACAAGTAGCTAACATTGATGCTAATGCTTTGTGGGTAACATATGAGGTTACAACATCATTCAACACGCTTTAGTATGACTGTTTCGACCACAGTTAACAGGACTGGGCTAACCCACGAATAACTTCACTAGCAACGTTAACTGTATAGATAGACGATTAATCTAATGCTAATTTAGCCAGCAAGCACACCCCGGTCTGTCTGCCTCTGCATCGAACGTCCTGGCTCGCTGTCGCGGAGATTCCCCCGACAATCCCCACCCACACCCGTCTCTCAGCCTCGTTTAGTAGCTAGCTAGCGTTACAACACACCCCGTCCGCCCCGGTGTTGAAACGATCCAAAAGGTGACACTGATATGTGAAATATTTTGTGTTTTAGCTAGCTGCTGGCTACTGTTAGCTTGCTGGCTCACGAGCTAACTGGTCAGCTACAAATAAAAATCTAATCAAGAAAAACGTAATTATGTTGGGGAAACTGCAGCTATTTTATTAGAATGAATAAACGTAACGTGAATAAACTTGAACGGGTAAACTCGTCCGTGAACTGATGCATTCTAACTGGCAGCGAAGGTGTTTAACACTTAAAACTCCCATAATTCCACGCAACTTCCCAACGTCATCAAAAGTCCAGTTTTACCGTCCATTGTTTTGGTTGAGAGACCCCTAGTGGCAGAAAGTTACACATTGTACGTTTAAAGATGTCAAAGCAAGTCCAAAACAATCCTAAAACAAACACATTTTCTGAAACATATTTCCTTAAAGCAGGGGTCTGCAACCGGTGGCTCCTGTCTGTGCATGTGGCTCTTTAGCCCATGAATGTCCTGTGGCTCCCTGTGGCTCCCTGTGGCTTTGACAAAAAGTTCTATATGGAAATGAAGGCTATTTCGTTTTCATTTAGACTATCATTATTGAAGGCCTAAAGTGATTATTACGTTCTCCATTTAGGCTTTATAACATTTTAGTCAACTAAAATGTATGTCTAAAGTCCGGCGCCTTAGGCTATCCTCTAAAATTTGCCGGACCTCAACAGTGAGTTTCCATAGACTATGAATTACAAATCCAAAACCTAGTAATATTGAAAATCATGTCATGCAAATGCTGAAAATCATCTGGCTGGGGATGAGAGAAAGAGAAATTTGAAAAAGCAGAGCAAATGTAGGCCCTACGTTAAGAAATGTAACGTTAGCTATCAAACGGTCAAAAGCCAAACAGCACTAATGAACGCTCATTTAGACATATGAGTAGGCCTAATGTTGATAGGATAATTTAGACTTGAATAGACTGTGTTACCTAGACTGTGTGTGTGTGTGTGTGTGTGTGTGAGGGGGGGTGCCATGGCTGCCTATTTTCATAGTAAAGGGTGCTGACCCCTGCCTTAAAGGGTACGCTAAAACTATTCCACCCACAATACACTGCGGACTGTAAACAGGAAGCGTGTGTCTCGCGCCGGTTAGTATGGTATGGCTCTGTGGTACGTTACTGCTGCAGTGTAGTAATCCCTCAAACATGACCCTTGTGATTTTCCTTTTGCTGTGTGTACAGCACAAATCTATAACTTTGTAATGATAAGCATACGGTTAGTGTTAGAAGACTGAATTAGCGTAGGTTTGCAATATGGCTAGCTAACGAGCAGCCTTGTCAATGTGTAGCAACGGTGTTCCTCCAGGTTCGTTTCAATGTTAACTTAACGGCGTCGTAACTTAACGTTAACGTTACTGTAAGTAAAAGGGGCAACTTTAAAATGCTAAACGACTAACTTCAAGCATGAACCAATACGACGTGTAACCATATTAACTAACGTTAACTACAAGCGTGTGTGTTTTTTATTGAACGCTCATCGATGTAGCTAGCTAACAAGACAGGTTACCAATGGAGACAGGAGACGCCTAATCAGATTTAGCTTGCTAAATCAGGTTAGCTAGGTAGCTAGCTACACTCAATTGAACGCTACCAGGAGAGATTCAACATGGTGAGTCAAACTGGTTCCAGTATCAACTTTATCACGATATATGGGTTAACTGGATTAAATCACTTTGCATGTTTACAATTGATTAACTCTTTGCTGTAGACCCAATAGTTAGCTAGTTACACTAGGTTAATCTAATCCAGCTGTAAAATAACTCATTATATATTTCACTGTCATTTACAGGCTACAAAGTTGAAGAGCAAACCATCCAAAAGTAAGTTCCTCACGTGTTATTTAAATGCTGCACCCTGTAGTTTCACTTACTAGATTGTTATTGTAGCAGATGTACAGAAATCAATTCACAACCAAGAACTTTGACATATAGAATAACATAAAAACAAAAGTATACAGCCAAAACATAATCAGAGCTGGTGGCAGTATAATCAGAATGGAGCATAAATGTCATGCCAACTTAAAGTGTAATAAGTTGAAGAGTCTCAAGCTTTTAACCCTTACGGTTTTCCCAAGGTTCATTCGGAGATGAAGATTTGCTCGACAGCTTATTTGATGATAAAAGTAAGTGAGCAGTTCTAAACCCAACAGTATTATCATTATTTAGTATTATTATGAGAGTTTTGTGCATTATATTGTTTTCTCTCAACATTGTACTCCCCAGAACTCCCAGTAAGGGGGAAAGCAAGTCGCCGTGGACTACTGAATCGGTAGTTGGAGGAAGTTGGAGGAGTTACAATCAATTATAAAAATGAAAGTGAGTTACAATTTTTTCTTCTCCAGCACTTCTGCCACGGATAACATCTTCAGTATGCTAGCAGAGGAGGTAAAAAGGGATGGTGGAGACACTGAGGTATGTAGACCAAGATGTTAAAAGATACATGTAAACATTCACAGTCTTATATATTTAGCACTTTTTTTATTGTTTCTTTGTTGCTTTTTTCTTTTCTGTCCAAGGACTCTGATGTCTCAGCAGCTGATCCCAATGACATACTGAAGAACATGAAGGTAGGTCATTATAATCTGGGGAAATGCAGAGACAAAGTTCAGCTTTGTAGTCGTCTGTACATGGTCTCAGGTTCACTGACAATGTCTATTGTTTTTCTGTATCCTTGTCCAGGATATGGATGATATGGATGCTGACCTTTTTGCATCAAAGAAAAAGCCCAGTTCGGCTCCTGCACAAACAAAGCCGTTTGGCAATGAAGGGCCAAAGGAAGACTCGTCCACGTTAGAAAGCAAAGTAAAACCAGAGGGAGCAGGTAATCTAGTGCAGTGTTCTTGCATAAATTATTTTCTTATTATTAGCTACACTTTATTGCCGGCTTTGAAGTTGGCATTAATAGCAGCAATTATAGAGAGCCTTGTCTTCTCCTCTTCACTCAGATGAACCCAGCACAGAAGGGAGGAAGCCTAACTCTGCACCTTCGTCTACATCACATAAGTACAAGAAGTACAGCTTCTCTGGTGTGTGAGCCTCCCTGTCCCATACATCTCTTAACACTGAGCCCTTACTGTATATAACCCAGCAGTCGCTTACTGATAGCGTTGCCTTGTTTTTCTCAAAACTGCTGCATTCATTTAGACAGTGGTGCTGATGATGATGAAGGTCTTGGTCAGACACCTTACGATAAAGGTACATTAGTGCACGTACTGTATGTGTTTGGCTCTTTACTTGTAGTTGAATAATATCAGTGGGTAGTTTCAGTGAGTGTCTGTGGGTAGTTTAAACAGGAGAGGTAACACACAATAAAAAGTGACAAATGACATTGGAAATGTTACGCAAATGTACAAATCTGAAAGTGAGATAGCTATCCAGTTACAGAGTTACAGTTTCTTTGGTACACCTGTTCAATCTCATGGAATCGAATGCAACAGTTCTCCAATAAATCCTATATTTGTTGAGCTAACTGCCTTGTGTTAAAAGGTGTTTCAAATATTTTGTCCAACCCTGTTTACATACGTAAGGGGGACAGTATATTAAAAAAACATGCCCCTCAGTGAATGCAATCCAATACAACACCAAATATAGTATCGTATTGGTGCAAACAGGTATACTTAATAAACTGTTAACTCAGTGTATAATCATAGACTATATGCTCATACTTTAAAAATATTTGAAACGTGTACATTGTCGTATGTGATATTTAAAAAGAAATTTATCATAAGTCTATACATATTTGATGTCTCTCATCTCATCATTTACTGCTTTACAGTCTGGTGTCCATAAAATGTGTAAAGAATCTTATTTCCGCTGCAGATCTAGACGATCCCTTGGCTGATCTACTTGATGACTTGCTTCCAGATGAAACCAAGCCCGAACCTAAATCTAGCATACAGCAGGCCAAACCTGAAAAATCGGTGCCATCTCCTTTAGCATCTCCTATCCTAAAGACTGAAACATGTGAGCCTT
The DNA here is from genome assembly GCF_010015445.1 of Perca fluviatilis. Taxonomy (NCBI): domain Eukaryota; kingdom Metazoa; phylum Chordata; class Actinopteri; order Perciformes; family Percidae; genus Perca; species Perca fluviatilis. Next base: position 8,083,020 of record NC_053126.1, on the reverse strand, counting down.
TAATTATCCGCAATTCTTAGGTTTTCAAACTTTAATCAAACAGTCTATTAAGTTCTGTTTGTGTGTGTATATTCTTTGTTCATCAGCTAAGGCAGCAAAAAAACGAAGCGATGTTACGTTTGATGACGATAAAGATGACCTCATGGATGCACTCGGATTTGACAGTGATAAAAACAATCCCAAGAAAAAAGAGACTGTGCTTTGGTCCAACAAGGGAAGGTAACAGCTTTGTTCTCGCTCTCACTCTCTCTCGATCTTATTGTTGTCCTTATTTCTAGCTCTTGGCGATAAATAATTTCAGCTTTAGTGCTTTGGGATGCCGCTAAAAACAAAGCCAAGCTTTGACGATGTTTTACAAAGCATCATCTTTCAGTTTCAGGCATATCAATTCTTTCCTAATTTGGTTTGCCTTCACTTCTGCTTTTTTGTTGCAGTTGCAAAAATGACTAACTTTTCCTGTCTTCTCTTGTATCTTAACATGGTCTCTTTCGCCATTCCCTCTTGTTGTATGTTCTCTCAGGAGTGAGACCCCTCAGAGACCTCGTACTAAACTAGATGAGATTCTGGAGAGTTTGACTTCACCTCGTCTTCTGGAGCGACCTCCGACGGGCGAGAGGAAAGACCAGCCTCAGTCTCAAGAGAAGCAGCAACACGAGAAGACCTTCAGTGTGAAAGGTAATAGAGCACCCTGGACGTCTGCTCTCATAATGTATGAGCAAGCACTGTTTTAAAAGGAACATATTTGAAGACTAATTTTGTTCCTATTGATCAGAACCACTTCTAGAAGATGACCTCACATTTGGCTCCTATCAGCCCACGCTGGGATCCACGCCGAGGCGCCAGTCGCGCAGACCGTCTGTCAGGTGTGTGTGTGTGTGTGTGTGTGTGTGTGTGTGTGTGTGTGTGTGTGTGTGTGTGCGCGTGCGTGCGTGCGTGCGTGCGTGCGTGTGTGTGTGTGTGTGTGTGTGTGTGTGTGTGTGCGTTCCAATCATGGTGTGTTTTATGGTTGGCTTTTGTGCCTGTCCTGGTAAACTTAGTCTATATCCACGACCTTCCATTTCCGGGATTACTCCAGTGCCACAGGACATTCCGCCAGATGCATGTAATTTCACCGATGTCCGTTACCTTCCTCTTTCTTTGTGTTGGAATTTTAAACTCCGGTGGATTTCTGAGGACTATGGTTAACTGCTCTTCAGATCTCTGCAGGTTAAATCCAGACAGCTGGCTAGACTATCTGTCCAATCTGAGTTTTCTCTCGCATGACTAAAACAACTTTTGAACGCACACATGTTCCATCAAAACATGTTCCTTCCCGAGGCTATTTTGCAGCGGCTCCATGCGGAGCTTAGCATTGCCCATGACACTTGTGATTGGTTTAAAGAAATGCCAATAAACCAGAGCACGTTTTTTTTTTCCCATCCCGGGAATGCTGTGTGGACTAGCCAGACCATCCTCTACATGCTGCGGAGGAGGGTCTAGCTAGTCCAAAGCGAGACTATGGTAAACTGAACTTTTTTTTTTTTTTCTCTCTCATCATCAGATTTTCTACAGATGTCAATCCCTCTACCCCAGAGAAAAAAACAAAACCCACCACCCCCACAAGGCACCGCAACTCAGCTGACTGGCTAGGCCTCAAGACGAAAGACGACCACTTTTCAGAGGGTGATGCCAAAGGGACTTCAACAGAGTCTCCAAAGACTCCTTCCTCTCCTTTATTAGAGAGAAGACCCTCCCTGACTGGTAATCATGCCACGTCTGCTGCAAAAATGCCAGCCTTAACTGAAAATATCACCAAACATACCAAGCCAGAGATCTCTAAAAGCCAGCAGAAAGAGGAGGAGGAGGAGGAGGATGGTGATGATTGGTTAGCAGGAGCCTTGAGCAGGAAGAAGGCTATGTCAGTGTCAAACTCTGAGGCAAAAACAACCAAGCAGGAAAACTTTTTAGCCCTGGGGGAAGAAATTAATCTGGAGTCGACAGTTAGGTACAACAACAAAAAAGAAATACAGTGACACATACGATGACAGAAGAAGCTTGTTTCTCAGTACTGAATGATAACTTGCTCTTGTTTTCAGTAAACAAGTCACTTCACAAGCTCCCAGGGGCAGAGAGGACACTCTTACATCTGTCAAGGAAACTAGGTAAGATATTTGTTGTGTAGAACCATTAAACACATGAACAGTTTTTTTGGTGCTATTTTTATCGTTCTCCTTTTGTTTTGTGCAGCAGCACTTTTCTTGGTCAGCCCAGCCCCACTGCTCACTCCACTCCTGTCAGAGAGACGAGGACCAAGCCAGGTATTTATCCAAATAACTACTCTTCACTTACATGTATATACTGTGGCATCCCAGGGGACTTAAGGCAAGATCCACAATAGAAATAGACTCAGTGCCCTATCTTGCACCCGGCACAGCGCAAAGCCCGACATAAGTGTCTTTGCTAGTTTAAGACCGACGCAGTTTTCAGTTTCCCGTCCAGCGCCCACATCGTTTAAATAGCAAATGCACCAGCGCCCATCTTTGCGCCCATGGGCGTACTGGTCTTACAGGAGGTGAATTCCTGGCGTATTGCTATCTTGAGGCAGCGGGAAATTATCGAACCATTGACCAACAAAAACTCTTTAGTCATAGACTACACAGCCACCACCCAGCCTCACCTCCCCCCCACCTTAACATCCTCCTCAGCAACCGCTCCCCATGCTAACGTAGACCTCGGACAAACTCTCAATTTGTCTCATCCCTCAGATCGCCCTCCTCAATTTACTGGTCCTTTGCCAGTCCATGCTGCTAGCATTAGCCACGCCCAACCCCAGCCTCAGTCCCAACCTCATCACCTACCATCCAATAATGGATCCGGGGTGCAAAGAGGGCCCAGTCAGCTGCAGTTGATCAACCCTATCTCTACTATACCGCCTGGCTCAATGTGGTGTAGGTAATTTTGGGGAAATATGAAGTCGTTTTAGATACAGTATTCACTATTTGCTTTATGTCTAATGTGAGCAGGTCAATATGATCATTACTCACGGTCGTTTTCTTTTCCAGCCGTTCCACAGCAAAATGCATCAACTGCTGTCCAACAACAGGTATGCATGCTTTTTTGTAATAAGGTTGTCATAATTTGGGTGATCATATTTTTTTTTTTTAAATCCTTTCCATATCTTCTGAAAAGGTGACACTTTCAGCAGACAGTCTGCAGCAGCTGCTTCTACAACAGCAGGTTAGGAACATCAAAGTCGCCACTTCATTCAAAGTGTAAGAACACATTTATCGCCTGGTTCATGTTTGACTTGATTACTCTTCTCCTAAAGATGATGCAGTCTCAGCTGCTGTGTCTCGGTGGTGTTGTGGATCCAGGGGTCCTGCAGAGACTCAAAGAGAGAGAGCAGCAACCTGGAGATTATCCAGTTTTACAGGCTCGCATCATCCAACTGGAGGGACAGGTACATTAATGTTCCTGTAGTGATGAGAGGGAAACAAATTATAACATTCCCTGCCGCCCCAAATTCCCTTCCTATGTTACCTCCATGTACATGTACAGCCTGAAACTCCTGTGTGTTATTGTCCAGGTGAAGACATTGCAGCTGGAGCGAGAGCAAAGCCAAATGTTGCTAGAGAGTGTCCAGCAGCGGCATAAACAGGATATGGAACTCATGGAGAACACACACAAGTAGTTTATTCCTCAACCACATACACCCACTCTGTGTTTTAGCGCACACACACACACACACACACACACACACACACACACACACACACACACACACACACACACACACACACACACACACACACACACACGTAGCGCAAATGTGCATCGCCTGTTTACATGTTTACCAAACATTATGCATAATTCCCTGCACTTCAAGCAGCTTATGTGTGTCTGTATGCTTAGAGCAGATGCTGTACATATATTTCTGTGCACGTCCAGGGCTCGTGTGAAGCTGCTTGAGGAATCGGCAGCCCAGAGGGAGACACAGGCGCGGCAGGAGTGTGAAGACCTAATGGAACGTCTGGCCACTGTAACACGATCAGCTGAGCAGGAACGCTCCGAGCTGCAGAACCAGTACCAGCGCAAACTGGCCATGGCCCAGCAAGACAGAGACCGCGAGGTGGAGAGACTCAGAGACCTGCAGAGGTACACCAGGGAAGCCTTTTCTATAGTAACAGCATGGTTCGATAACAATAACAAGTACTGTATAATGACATTTATTCAATGGTTATAAACATGTGCTGACTGAAGTCATGGAAACATACACAAATGAGTAACGACAGGATGAAAAGAAAAGGTTCCATAGGCAACACAAGACAGAAACATAGCCATGACTAAATATAGTCTGGAACGTGGAGCAAAAGACCTACTCTGGGTTGTACTCAACTAAATTGTTCATACAGTATAACTCAGTAAAATAACTCTGCAAGTCCCAGGATATTATATTTTATACTGAATAAATGACCTTTAAGTTCACCATATATTTTGTGTATTTGTCCTTCTTTGCCATCAAGGAAATCTGTCTTGGAGATGAAGAAAGACCACGAGGACCAGGTCCAGAGGTTGAAGAAATTAAAGGACGAGGAGATTGATGCAGTTACAAGCGCAACATCTCAGACCAGGTAAGATGTTATCAAAGGACACCCGTTCCCATTTTCAATTATACTACTCCTGTAAATACTATGTATGTAAATAGTATGTGCGGTTTGTGCTTTTGTGTGGCAAATACCAGTTTCAGTGTGGATATTTCTATGACACACAGTATGTAGCAAGAGCAAACGACTGCAGGATGGTTTTATTCTATTTTGGAATTTGTTTTCTGTATCCAAACTGATTTTCAACACTGACCAACCATTCTTGGCCTGAATTTAGTATGTCTGCGTTTCTTTTCTTTTTTTTTTGTCCAGGTCTCTTACAGTGGTGATTGAGCAGATGGAGCAGTTCTCCTCTCGGCTGGGGGACATTTCTTCTCGGGTGGAGAGCACACATGAACACACGGCTCATGGCCTTGAGCAGGGGACACGGCACAGAGACGAGCAGCTTCGAAGTACCTCAGACACACACACACACATAAATGTGCACACTTTGTACAAATAGGTCAAGCTACGTGTTGTCAAATAGCATACTGTAGTTGGTATCACATTGCGATTAGGTGAAGGTCGTTCTCTAAATGCCCGTTACAGTGATGCAGGACCGTCTGGCCCAGCAGCAGAAAGCCATGGCGGAGGAGAGATCGTACCTCAAGGAAATCATTTCCAGGATGGACACACAGCTCAATGAGCAGCAGAGACAGCTCGAGAAGGTCAGGGCAAAATCAGACTATTTGTAGTGTTACTGTCGGCTAAGCTAACCTGGCTCCTTAAACAACAAAACACCGCTGCTAAAGGTTAACTCAGCTGGTAAGACTAATCCCCCTGTCTCCTTGTCCCTACGTGTCACGTTTAACATGAGGATGAGACTAACTTGTCTGAGTGAGTGTAGGTTTTTCCTAATTCTGAAGGGGTCAAACTCTTCCATGGATCTTCATGTCATCATGAATCTCCCACACACATGCTCATCTGGCTTATCAAGCCATGCACACACACGCCCCTAATGTCACATGTCAGTATTACATGATCTGCGGCAAAACTGCAAAATAGGGCGCAAAGCGCAGCGCAGGAACGTTCTGGAATTGGTTGCGGCTTGAAAGGTCAGCTGCAACTAGGTCAAAGTTTAAATAATTTGAACTTTAAGCGCAGCACACAGCGGCAATTACATATACAAAGTATCTGTTGCATAAGAAAAAAGGCTAAATTGGTTGAGTGCAAAATTGCAAAGAATACAAAGTAGGGGCTTGTTGGTGAGGCTGAATGCAGAAGCGAAAAACTGTTTTTATGACGAGGTTTTGGGAGGCGTTCAAACTGTCCGGTGATCGGCTACAATCTTTCCTGCCCGCCTCAGCATCCTGGAGGCGTGCAGGTCCTAGAGAGACGGCAGATTGCAGCCAATCACCTTCCCAGTTGAGTGGATGATACCCTACACCATTTGTAGAGAACTTTACAGTAGCATTAGTTTTGACCTAGCAGTACACCACAGGTGCATACAAACAAACAGATGCAATGAAGACTGATGTTTTTCCCCTTAAAGACTGACGATCTTTTGTATACCTCAGGAGCGCTGGAAGATAACAGCAGAGCAGGCCAAGGCAGAGTCAACCCAAAGAGGCCTTGAGGGAGAGCGACATGCCCTTAATATGCAGATCAACATGGAAAGAGAGGAGCTGGAGAGAGCTAAGGTGAGCCTGGTGAACATCCACATCTATCTTGATTCTATGCGTCTCCCACTTACCTGTCCCGTCTGTCTCTGTTCCCATCAGAGTGCACTACTGGAGGAGCAGAAGTCAGTGATGCAGCATTGTGCAGAGGAGAGGAGGAAGCTGGCAGCTGAGTGGGCCCACTTCCACGCCATGGAGAAGCAAAGGCATGAGAGGGCTGAACGGGATATCAGCAGTCTCTTGGAGAAGAGAGAGGGCTCCATCATCAGTCTGGCACAGGTGATCCTCTTTTCAGTGTGACTATGTTAACATCACTAAATATGATGGGATATATTTATAAAGTACATTTTGTTTAGCTTCTCTGGACCCCAAAGGACAAAAGAAATGTAATTTTCCCTGTTTCTGTTGTAGGAACAAGCTGACTTAAAGCTTCACACTGCAGAGCTGAAACAAAAGGAGATGGCTGTGGCACAGGAGAGAGAGACTCTGGAAAGACTGAGAGAAGAACTGGACAGAGAGAAAGAGAGAATAAGCAGCACAGCCTTGAGACTCAAGACACGAGCCCAGGAGGTGGAGGCCTTTAGCAAGGTAGATTGACACCAGGCAGACCCCTACGTGTAGTAAACTATGTCCTATCTTAGTTTTGACTCACTATGCTCTTTGCAGCTCGCGGCAGAGAAGTTTGAGGAAGGAGAAGGAGCATTGCAGGAGGCAAAACGCGTGGAGGCTGAGCACGAGGCAAGGCTCAGAAATATCCACTCCCAGACAGAGTGGCTAAGGCAGCAGGAACAACGAATCCTTCAGGTGCGTGTGTTACTTTCCTGCAAGACCACTCTCTGTGATATTCTTCAGATTGGGCTTCTATTTTACAAAAAAAATATGAACACCAAATAAATGGTAACAGCGTGGTAGTACCTGAACACTTTTTATTACAGGAGCGAATGCGGTTAAGTCATCTGCAGAAGGACACAGAGAGGCTGCAACTAGACACTCCGATTACCTCTTTAGCACAAATGATTCCACCCACTTTACCAGGTGAGGTCAATTCTGGTAATTGACTTTCATTCAACAAGTAGTTACTCATGCAAGTTAAAAATAAACCCATTTAATAAGTATAACAACATTATTGTTGTTTTTTTTATCTGTAGATGCAGGTTCAGTGTTGCCAAACCCTGAGCTGTCATCGACCCTGAACATTCCCCCTCCTACTTCATTTGCCAACTCGCAGTCCATGGCTCTACAGGCTAGTCTGGCTCTGTGGAAGTACACTGCAGAAAAGGTAACCAATAGAAACACTTTGCCTAAGCTTAAAGTCACTAATAACGTCACGTCTCCATTTTGTGTTTAAATAACTATTTGCATAGCACATTTTCATACAATTAAATGCAGCTCAAAGTGCTTTACAGTGTGGTCTTAAAACAAAACAAATTAAAGAAAGAGAAACTACATAGAAATGACACATAAGAGAAGTTCATAAGAGAATGAAAAACAAAGGCATTATGCTAAAAGTAGAAAAAAGTGGCCGTAGAAAAAGAGCTAAGAACGAACCACATTAACTAAATGCCAGCCTGAATAGGTAGACCTTCAGTTGAGTTTTTAAAGTCAGAGCTTGCGTTCTTTATATAACAGGGCAGGGTGTTCATCTCAGAGCGTAGAAGCTGAAAGCAGATTCTCCACTTGCTTTGTGGGCTACTTTGGGAATAGTTAATAGTTAAAATACCAGTATCAGATGATCTGAGGGCTCAGGAATTAAAGGTCTAATGTATGAAGGTGCTAGATCATTAAGAGCATAGTTAAAAGAACCTTAATTCTAAAAGATGTGTAGCCAGCGTAGGGAAGCTAAAACAGTTATGAGCTTTCTTTTCCTAGTTTTGGTGAAAAGTCTTGCAGCAGCAGAGTTTTGAATTTTAGTCCATGATCATCTAGATTGCTGTGTGACGAACCTTTAAAAAGTTGATACTAGCCTAACTATCTTGGTATATGAGCGGCCATTGCATTAGTCATCCAGGAGCTTTTATTTTATCATCAGTGATCAATACTACATGACATCTGATTTCACTAGGGCTGTCAGCATTAACGCATTAATTATTTTTTAATTTTTTCACTTCACTCGGCTTTGCGACCTCTGAGTAACCCATCCTGCTGCTGCAGGCATGATGGAGAAAGACCGCAGCAACGCAATTATGAATGGCGCTTTTTATTTTCTAAACTCCAGGATGTGTTGAAAGCTATATGCACATCGTGTAAAGCCGAATTTAAATATCACCGAAACACAAGCTTGAGCTACTACCGACGAGCTAAGCATAGTAGTACAGTTAACGTGACTAAGATTGATGCTAGCAGGCTCAGGCAAAGCACTATTTTGGAGAGTGCCAGTTGCTGACCTGGAAAATAGAATGACTACCGCTCTTGCGAAATGGGTGGCCTGTACAACACGGAGAAAGCAGCCAAACTAGAACTGCTGTAAAGTGATGCAAGGTGATCACTGGACATCAATTAGTTAGGAGTTACTGCACACTATATTGACTCTAGATTCACATTTCTTGTTTACAGTAAATACAAATCTTAGTCACTTTCTTTGCATTCATGATTCCTAAATCAAGATACTCCTAAGAACTGTTTTCCATTATGTACTTAACAGTTCTGAAATTTTAAGTAGATTTTAATAATGCGATAAAACATGCAATTTACAGAAATTGGATTCCTTAAATTGTTTGACAGCCCTAGATTTAGCTCATGTACCAGTGGTTCGAAAACCTTTGCTAAATCTGTCACACACACTATTGAAAACCAATGAAACCACTGCAAACCATTAACTGCTCATGAGATGTGTTGATTTTGTTGACTTCAGATTCCTTAAATTCCAAAGAACAGTTACTGTAAGTTTTTGTCAGTATGAAATTCATCAACACCTTAACTTTGCTGTGACTGGGCATTCCCAGGCCAGTGTGGGGATATCATCTCTCTTAGTCCTGGTCTTCTGAGGCCACACAGCTAAATACAATTTTAAACAGGCCAACTACTACATGTGAAATCACCCACAACGATGCATTTAGCTAACTACACTGCGGGGCAATTATTCTGGTTACCTATTGTTAATATTACTTTCTCTACACAGGACCGTGAATACCTCCGAGATGAGCAGATCTTTTTAGAGAATTTGAAGAAGAAATCTTACAAGTTGCCCTTCGCAGATTGATCTAGTAGGATTTGTTACTTTGTGTGCCATAATGCTTGAATTTTTATACATCTTATTAAACATGTTTCAGAGCAAATGTGTTTATTTTTAATTCAAACAAATTACTGCATTACATATACTGTGACAGACTTCTGAATCAATCCGGGACTGTTGTGTCTGCTTACTCATCGATTTCATCTGCAAGTTACAAAAAAAAGAAAAGAAATTAGAACATTTACACTAATTTATACAAACTACTATAGTCCGCTACAGTTATACTGGTCCTGTATCTGCAGTCAAGCCTCAGGTTACCATGGGTCCACACTTAAGTTCAGACAGGGATAACTTTTATCATCACTGGCTTGACTTTAATCAGCATCAGTTTCACCTGTAAAACTTCTCAGCACCCATGGGTCTTCATGGTCTTGCTCCGCAGATTGTTAAAACCTGTAGGAAGAAAGTTAACATCTGATTAAGTGTTCAGATTATGCACACCAAAGGCAAAATGTTTGACAATATTTCTCAGAACAGCTATTGCAATCGTCAGTTATCGCATAAGACGGCACTTCCTATGCAGCGGTTTTCATCACTGAATCAGTGGCAACGTGGATCACAAGAAGCATTGGGGTTACACACCTTTTCACCAGGCCTCCTCATTTTCCATCAATGCCAAGTGGGACAGAAGAACCATGTTCCTGGAACAAGACATTGCATTAGTGATAGTTCCATCAGAAGTATGGGACTCCCACACATCAGTCTGCAGCTAGCTAGTCAGATACCATTAGTTTCCACAATTTTTTTCAGACAGGGATAACAAACTCATCATATACACTGCAGAAAGTCAGGAATGATTATCACCACTTAAGCCAGTTTTACCTTTCATTTCGATGAAAGACGTTGCACGTCCCCAGGCCCAGCCTCTGTCGCCCCTGGTCCGGTCCTTCGAGGGCCCCTGGGCCTTCACGGCCACCAGTGGCAGTTCACCAGACCCCAGTGGGTCATCCCACGAGTGGTGGGCCCATAGGGTGGAGGCACGTCGCTTGTTGTGCTGTGCCCGGCGGGCTCCGTGTCAAACCCGGCTAACAGGGGCTCGCCGACGAACCTTCCCTCTGGGCCTGGCTCCAGACGGAGGAGCTTTTTGGGGGATAGGTAGCTCTCCCTGATGATACGATGAAGTGAGCCGAATTACACATCAGCCAAAGCTGCCTGTTAAGTTAAATATAAAATCAAAACATTAACGTTAGATCCCTAATCAAAGACATCAGGGCACGAGCCAAAGGAAGGCCACGTGTCTGTCTTGAGTTAAAACGATGCAACGCTTTCATTTGTCATGTTACTTCACGCGCCTGAGGGGATTAAATGCATGTCACGTTACGCTGATTGTCCAAAAATCACCTTATATTCCCCTTTGTAACTTTGGCCCAACAGTCTTCTTGCACGTGTTACCCTAAACTTAGGATAGCTAGCAATTAGCCTAGCACGCTAGCACAATTCATATGGAACCGCCTTCAGACTTCCACATAGGCCTAGTTAAGTCTAATTAACTAATCATACAATATTACCTGTTCATGGCGGCTCATCTGCAGTTAACTCCATAATTAGATATAAATGCATCACATGTGAAAACGCCATGCTGGAGAGCTGCCGAGTTGGAGCTTTCCAGCTCCCATCTACCACGCTGCCAATGAAGGAGTGCAAGAACGAAAATCTCGCGTGGAAACGCTTTTATATGTTGTAAACGTCACATCCCACGTGATTACTGGCTGGGCGTGGTAAAACTTCAACGTGTATTGAATGTGCTTGCAAAAAATATTAACTATTAACAGTAACTATTCAAAAATTGACTACGGTTTCTATATTTAACAATAAATATAGGCTATGCTTGTTAAACGTGTAGGCTAATAATAGAGGGGGATTTCATTCATGTCACAATATGAGATGCCAAGTCAAAATCATTCGTGGTCATACCTCTTGAGATTCACTATTTGAAATATTGCATAAAAAGGAATCAACTCTAAAAGATAATGTTGTTTTACAATTAAACTTTCAACTCAAGGTCCACTCACACGTGTTCTCCGGAGCTTTCAACCACTATCTGCTATCTGCAAATGCGGAAAGCTCCAGAAAAGCTAGTAAATCGACTTTGAGTTAAAAACATTTTTTTATCATGGATGATCTTTCACGCCCATAATCTGTAGCCTATGTAATTAGAAATTAGATTATGGTCGTTGTTATATTAAAATATTCTCTGTCATGTAGGCCTATCCTAGAAGAAGGAATGATTTGTGTGAGTCAAAAACATTTGGAATTTAAGACAATATAAGTTTATTGTATAGACCTATTTGGTGAATTGTTCTCTACATAATAAGCTTAAGCAGATGTTTGAAATTGTTCAGATAGATGAGCTGGTTTCCTCAGGAGCTCTTGGAGACAGGGCAGTCAGCTGCGCGCTCCTCCAGCTCCATCACTACCATTCCCCTTTCAGTCACTAGGGAGAGACTCTGAACTGGAAAGCTGCTGTTATCACACTCAAGGAGTCCCACAGCAGGTTGATAGGAGCACAGTCTGCACCGCACCGCCATCCGCACACCGGCCTGCGGGACGCGTCGCTCTCTCCGCCCGGGATGGAGAAAGACGCCTCTGAACCGGACCCATCCCGCCAGCGGAACGGGGTCGTAGGCGTGCTGTACGGAGAGTTCACCGACATGCTCAACGACGGGGTCCGGTACTCGGTGAGCTTGACGGAGAGCGCTCTGACCGTCCAGAGGATCTCCTCATCACCCGGCCGGACTAAGATGGTTTTTAACTTGACCGACTGTGTCGGCTGCCGGGCTTACAGAGGGCCGGACAGCGCGGACGTCGGCGCCTACTTTACAGCCTATTTCTACCCGTTCAAGAGGCGCTGGATGAGCGCCGGAGTGGCCCGGCAGAGAGTGGAGCAGTGCTTTCGGGTCGCGCTGGTCCAGGACCCGCTCGCCAACCTCCAGGAGGCGGAGAGGTGGGCTCGTGCCATCAGAGATGCCTCCGTGCTGCAGGCGCCCCGGAGAGACGGTGAGCACTCTGGGTCACATGGGCCACACATCAGTTTAAAAGCTTGAAGGATTTATATTCAACTTTATTTTTTACAGATAGCATATCTAAGGAGAAGACTATCAAATAGTTTTATGTGAAGATGATAAAACACCATCAAGTGTACAATCAGCTCAGTCACAGGTAGCCTATAAATAGTCTGATGGTCATTACAGTGATTAAGTGACTTCTCTTTTTATATAGCCTAACACAAGTCTAGGTGAGCCTTTGAGGGAGCAATTAAAAGTAGACTAACCGGTAAGTAGAATGAGCTGACTCTCACAAAGCCCCACATGAAACCAGTACACCTTTCCATTGCCAAAAAACAGGTTTGGCAGATTCCATCTGCTTTCTACCTGCAGTGAAAGGTGATATGCCAGCAGCAATTACAGCTTCCTCATTCATTCAAACAGCCCATGAGAGGGATGATTCTGGATTTGGACCCTGCTGTAAATACACACACACACACACACACACACACACACACACACACACACACACACACACACACACACACACACTCACACACACTCTCACAAAACTGACTAACTTAAATAGTTAGATTTTCTACTGATCCTCTGTCAGCAGAGAGCCGCTCAGCCTTCATTATTCAAATTCCCACTGAGAGTTTATTGTTAACGGCTGGAAAAAATCACATCAAAACAAAGCCTGCTTTTCACCCTGCTTTTGCAGCAGCTACGTCTAATTAGGTCTCGTCATGTCTCGCTCTGTTTAAAATGCAGACTGTCCTCAGGTTCCTTTGTCTTCCAATCTCATTAGCTTCTCTGCGCTCCATCCTGGTATACAATGAGATATTCATTATTAACATGAATATATGAACAAGTGTTTATGCAGCTAATTACCCCCATCACTCATTTGGGAGGAAGTGGTGATACTTGCTGATGATGAGACAAAGCTGTTCGGGTCCCAAAATAATTCATCATTTGGGAACAAACTCAGAATCAGCTATGTCAGGTCAGGTAATATCCTTTTACTCATAGAAATATAAAGCAGGCATGCACTCCTGGGCAGTCAGAGCATGCAGATCAAAGAGGAAGCGGATATTTGACTTGACAGTGACTAATTTGGAATGTTGGTTGCCGTAGATGGAGGAAAGTTTTAGTAGTGGGATAAGGAATAAGCCTCCAGGTGTACTGTGCAAACAGGTAATAAAAGAGAGAGAGAGAGAGAGAGAGAGAGAGACAGTGGGCTTCTGTGTGATGAGGAACATCACCTTCGCTCTGGTCTGCAGCCAGAAGGAGTTTGGGTTTCAGCCCTGTATAGGCAGGCAGGCAGGCAGGCAGATGGCAACCTGAGAGGTAACTGGGTGGCGCCCCCCCAGCCCCTACCCCGTCACTGTCCTCACACTGGACTCATCAAAGAGCTTCAGCATGGGAGGTTTTTAAATCACACATACTAATGAACCAACTCCGACATCTAACAGTTTTCCAACCTGGTCTCTCATCCCAGATTTTTTTTTTTTGTGCCTCTTTTGAACACATGCGTGCGTCTTAGTGAAGATCATATAATTAATTTATAAGCTAATTTTAGCATTCCAGATCCAGCAAATAATACAGTATTTAACAGAATATGATATGCGATTTAAATGAGTAATGTTGTGGTAATAGATGCAGCAGAATTGCTGCTTTACTGCCTTGTCGGAGAGGGTGGATGAAGGTCAGTGTGATTCACTAATCCCCTTATAGTGTATTTACCCCCTAAATTAATTGCGTGCCATCTCATCTGGTATTGCAGCTGGAAAGGTTGGATTATAAGTGCAATTGCAGCGCAAGATTGGTATTTAGTCAGAGAGGTATCACTGTGACTCACTGAAGAATAAAGTGGATAAACATGGCATTTAACATGTGAAGGTATAGTTTACAATGACTACTTATTTACTTACTAATTTAGATTGGGTGATTGCACCGATACTCTCACAGGGTGTTTAATCTCTCTGCAGGTTAATTGGAATGAATGAGTCGTAAATAATGAAGTGCATACCCTATGATACGGTCCTGCACATGCTAATGGTCTGCTACAGTATTTCCCCTGATAGTTGACAGATATCAGTGAGAATGCATGCAGAGGAGAGAGATGATGGTTACTAGCTTTGACTTTGTCTACTAGTGGCTGCCTTCATTGCTACTGGCTGTGTCCTTTTCTGCTTTTCAAACAGCTGGCAGGAGACCAGTTCAACATGTATTCATTGTTGAATTTGACATTCTTTTGATTCCCTTTGTGCGGCGGTGTCATGACGACATTGTGGATTATTTAGATTTTTCCCCAAACTTCTGTGTCTGACCCCAGTGCATCCCTTAACATGGCAAATTCCTATACGAGCTATTCCTGTGCCAAAAGGGGATTGCAGTCTGTTCAGCTCCCACAAAAGCCACTGTTTTCCAACAGCCGCAGGGTCAGGTGTGTGTCTGTCAGTGTGCGATCTCTCCTCCCTGGGGGGCTCTGCTGAAGCCACCGTGGCCTCCTCAGTGAAGGAGACAAGAGCTAAATGCGTCACCAGGCGACCTCTCACCCCAGCCAACATCTCGGCCCCTCCGGAGCCTTTCGTCTCCTGCGCCGTGACACGCGGCTGTGATGGTCTGTCAACAACCACCCTCCTCAACCCGCCCCCCCCATCCTGGTGATGCCTCAGTGGGCAGTTGTGTTTATACCCTTTAAACCTCCTCCCCTCGTCTCCAGCAAACACTCACCCAACCTTGCAACTAATGCAGCTTGTTTGCAGACACATGAGTCCAGTCTGGATATAGTGCTACTCCTGAACAGGACGTCTTTCACTGCAAAGCCCACATATTTGTTTCTGCTCCGAGAGGTTTCTTGAAGTGCGTCATCTTTTAATAACATATCCCACCTGTGCTGCAGTATATAGATACTGAAGGTACATAGCATCTTTATTTAGTACTTTTTTTGACAATCAGCACTGGTGATGCACTTGTGGCTGCGAGATGGTAACTCTTTTCTTTCAGCTCAGCACTTGTCAACACTGTCACATTCAGTCTGCCTGTCACCTGGCTGCCTGTGTGTGTTTACCCACTTGTACCTGTGAAATACACACACTGCAGTTGAAAGTTTGCTTTTCGGTGTGACGGGCAGGATGTATGTCACTTCATATCACAGACAGATTTCACATTCACGCTCAAACCCTGAGACACACACACACACACACACACACACACGAACAATATGTGCAGTGATTCCGAGAATCTGGAGCCATGCAGGCTACTGAAGGTGCTGGACAAGACATAAAAAACCATCTGTGCTCTATGCGTCCTGAATTCCAGTGTCCACGTTTCCAGGTAAAGGTGCTGATCTGTATTTGTTTAGGGTTGACACAAGGGTATGTGTGGGTTTACTATTATTAACTGTAAGCACACTTAAGTGCATAACCTGATACGCAAGCTCTTTTACCGTCAGTTTCTGCTATATTCTGGAAGTTTAGAGAGGACCTTTTGTGTCTGAAAGCCTCATTGTACTCTGATAAAAGTAAAAAAAAACAACAATGGTATCCCTGTGTGGGTGAATGGAGGCAGAGTTTGGCATGTGCCTGTGTGTTTTCGCACTCTGTCCTCACTCTTCCTGGTGGGATAACACCTCTTTCTTTGAGATATTTCTGTACCTCTGCAGAGTCCTATCATCATGGGCCAAATGAGGTAGAGGGTGCAAGTACTGCATCAGTGCAGCACAGGTTACACCACTTTTATAAGGCTCAGACAGCTCAGACAAGGTAGACAGATGTTGTCACAGTGTCACAACAAGGCATCTGGCATCTTAAGGCTGATTTATGCTTCTGCGTGGAATCAATGGCGTACCCCCACAGACCCCTCTACGTCGCCGTGAACCCCCCTCCGAACCCTCCGCCGTATAGCTTGACGTGCACCTCCAAAAATGTGTAACTTTGCGTCGAGGCGACGCAGACCGCAAGGACTGTGATTCGTCAACTTGTCCTGTGTGTTGATACACTCAAAAAAATAATTCAAGGGACTTGTAAATGTAAGAGTTACAAAAAGGTATTCTTGCTTAAAAAAAATACTGACCTTCATTATGATGAGCATTTGGGTTAACTGTATCAAAATCCATGAGTGAATCTCAAACAGCAATCTTTGTGTAAAATATACATGTAGTAAGTAAGTTTATTTAATAAAAAGAAATGATGACTTGACTGACCGATTACATTGTTTGGATATTTGTAATAATTACTGTATGTTTCAACAACATTTTTAAGAATACACTATGAATAGCAATTAGTTTTAAGAACTACAATTATTAGACAACTCAACTTAATATTTTTGGAGACTTTACTAAACAACTTAAAAGAACGAGTAAGTGGGTAGGACGTGACGTCATTTCCTAACGGTTCTGGCTCAGAGAGCCGACACCAGGGATGTGGCATGGCGGGCTCAGCTACTCCACGGTCTTACTGGACTCCACCGACAATACCTCAAGTAAGTAACATTTAACACAATAATAAGTTACATATATCTCAGTTACAGAAGCAGCATGAAATATCAGTCGACCAACATTACTGTCACGTCGAAGTCATTCTTTGCCAAAGCTAATTTGACTTGTTAGCACACTTTAGCTAGCTAGCTAGCTAGTTGAGTCTTATATATCTATGGTTGAGTCTGCACATGCTATGCATTTTCTTCAGAAGGCTAGCTACAGCTAAGCTTAGCTACATTAGCCACATTGATATTACTTACAGTTTAACATTAGTCTCTAACTTGTATAACTACAACACATTTGCACCTTGTAGGTCTAGTTAAGTTGGAGGCAGGTCTGACAAAATATTTTTTACTTGCTCAAGTCACTTAATTGAACGTGATGTTAGGCCCTAGCTAGTTGTCGAGGCTAATGTTTCTTTTACTTTGACTTTCTTCAAAATCAGAGACAGGGTTATACCACAAAGACAGTGAAAGGCACTCCCCCCAGCGGTCAAAAGCGCGGAGGGGCCCGCGATAATTACCGGCAGACGCCGATGGCCGCTGCCGAACGGCGAATGCGGCCGCGGGACTATGACGGGTCGGGCAGCATCAGTAGTTAAGGTGGGAGGCTTTTCTGTGGGAAATCCTGACGTAAATGTAGCGTTAATGAATTAGTCAGCCACGCATGTGGTGGAGTCGGGCGATTGTCACAATAAAAGCAGAACCTATTTAGTTCTATCCTGAAGCTCAGTGTCAATACAGCTGTTGCGCAATCCCTCCCTAAACCGCTACAAGGCATCTGTCTCCCACTTGTTCTCAATTTTTTTTATTAAATATGCTTTATTGCTATCACTGTTAGGTTAACCTTTCCAAAGTTTCAAGAATACAATATAATAAATTAAGTAACAATGTAATTAATATAATATATAATATAATAGAAGAAGAAATATTTGAATTTCAATAGGGCCTTCTTACTGTTACTGTATGTTTTTGCATTTGTTGGTCTTTCTCTCTTTGTACTGAAGGATAAGCTGGGCTCTGTCCTAATTTATATGACATGCTGATCTTTAAATCTCAGTCATAGAGGAAATCGTGCATTGCTCTGGCAGAACGGAGCAGTATTCATTAATTGGAATTGCAATTCATGACTCTTGTGGAAAGTTGTTCTTAAAATTCATATCCTAAATTCAAGAGTTGTTTTAATCCTTGGTAAATATAAAAAAAATGTTTTTCAGATGGAAAACAGCAGAAAAAGAAAATATGAGGTAAGTTACTATTTTTTCTTTTCTTTTTGTGGGTAAATGGGTTAATTGTCTGTAGTCTATCAACTTCTATGGCAATAAAGGTTTATATCTCTTTTTTTCGATGTATGCTTAACTTGACAGAGAAACTGGAGCGACAGGAAGGCGTGTGTGAGAAAGAGGGGAGGACACCAGCGAAGGACAGCAGGCCATATTTGAACTTAGGTCACAGCGTAAAGGACTGAGCCTCACAGGACACGATCCACTAGCTATCGAGGCTCCCTAGCTTTTATTCCTCTTTAAGGTAACAGCTCATGGGATGGCAGTGTAAGGTCTGATTTGTCACATACCGCAAAGGGGTGGACTTATTAAACACTACCAACTGAAACAGAGATTTAGGTCGTGGACATTTTCTTCCTTGTATTCGTGTGAACTGTCCATGTTCTTTTAAAACTTGGGGTGGCTTACATACACACAGATCAGTGGAAACTGAATCAGCAAGATGTCAAAGCTTTTAAATGTAAAATTTGGGACTTATGTTTTCCGAACTACCAAGGATAATTTTCAACACATTAACTCATCTGAAAGACTAGAAACAATAGAGTGTGTGTTTGATGGTTGTGAGTTCAAAACTAACATATGTTATGCTACACATACAAGCCGAAAGCACCAATCCTACTTATGTAAGGACTTAAAAGCTGATGTTATTGTAAAACTTCTGATTTCTACCAGTGTTCGACACCATGACAGCCAGTTTGCATTTGATGTGGAGTTGGATGCCACTGTAGATTTGGATTGTGAAAGTTATCAGTTCTTTCTTGCTTAAGTGAGAAAGCATTTATAACGTCTCTGATAAATGTAGAGATGACTTGGTGGAACAGCTTCAGTTTATCTGCACATCATCATCTCAGTATATTCCAAATTTAGTGAGACATTTTGACACAATAACTGCACTGTTGATGAAATGGTTGTCAGGGATTTTGTTGAAAATTTGTCTTTGCAATCCTCTAGTACAGTGGTTCCCAACCTGGGGTCCGGGCACCCCAAGGGGGGGTGGCAAAGATCACAGGGCGGGAGCACGAGTCCTTTATTTGGTTTGAGGTTGAGGAAAAAAAAACAAGAATGTACACATGTTAAACAAATTATGATAATACACTAGAATATTAGCCTGACAAGCCAGACTCACATCAAGGGGTGTAGGGTCTGGGAACTCACTATGACGGAGCTCGATCCGAGGGGCGGGATAAACGGTTGTCTTTCAAATTCCCTCTGCACGTAATAGAATAGTGCTACAACCAGGCAGAGCAACGAGGAAGGTAGCGGAGCTAGTTGATAGATTAAACTTTTGCCCTATCCGGTCGGCAAAACTCTGAACACATCTTCCTTTTTAAGAATGATTTTCTTGCCATTCTTTGTATCCTTGTTTTTCCTGCCGCTACAGCATCACTATTTTATGAATGAAACATATGTGCTGATAACTCCTCTGTATCAAAAAAGAAAGTAAGGCTCTATCTCGAGAGTTACCTCAACTCGGTTTTGGCGTGGGGCTCAGCTTTTCTTAGACATGAATAGGGGCCAAGGAAAAAAGGTTGGGAACCACTGCTCTAGTACAGCTCTTGGTCCTGATGGTCTTTTTTTCTAAATATAAGAGGGAAATGTATTGTAACTTATGTGTTAAGCCAGTTAAATTATCACAATCTCTGTTTTTTTTTTGTTTTTTTTTAAAGGTCAACGCAGAGTTTCAACAAATCACCACCATAAATCTTGAGGCAAAATTCATGTCAATTTTGGACCTTCATTCCCCTAAACTCCTTTCCAGAGAGAAACATCGTGCAGAAATGAATATTTCCTACAGGTATTTCAGTATACTCCCTCTGTTTAGCTGCTGCTTTCCCCACCTGGCTTGTCATGAAAGTGCTCATATTATGCTTCTTGGCTTTTCCCCTTTTCCTTTATTTATTTATTTTTTCCATGTTCAGGTTTACAAAGTGAAAAAGCCCAAAGTCCCCCCAAACGGAGTTACAATCTCCAACAGAAAAACGCTGTTCACAAACTGCTCCAAACAGCTCTATTGTAGTCCAGCCTTTACTTCAGAGACAAACTGTCACTTTGTAACACACGTTGTAATGCTCGCCTAGCTGCTAGCATGGCACGCCCTCATACTCTGCTTCTGACTGGCTAGTAGTCCTTACCTAGGTACTGTCAGAGCACGCCCTCATACTCTGCTTCCACTGGCTAGTAGTCCTCCTTACCTAGGTACTGTCAGGGCACCCTCATACTCTGCTTCTGACTGGCTAGTAGTCCCTACCTAGGTACTGTCAGGGCACGCCCTCATACTCTGCTTCTGACTGGCTAGTAGTCCCTACCTAGGTACTGTCAGGGCACGCCCTCATACTCTGCTTCTGACTGGCTAGTAGTCCTTACCTAGGTACTGTCAGGAACGCCCCTCATACTCTGCTTCTGACTGGCTAGTAGTCCTTACCTAGGTACTGTCAGGGCACGCCCTCATACTCTGCTTTAGACTGGCTAGTAGTCCTTACATAGGTACTCGTCAGGGCACCCTCATACTCTGCTTCTGACTGGCTAGTAGTCCTTACCTAGGTACTGTCAGGGCACGCCCTCATACTCTGCTTCTGACTGGCTAGTAGTCCTTACCTAGCTACTGAGCATGTGCGACTCCCAACAAAGATGGAACAGAAGTGAGATGTCTCACTCTGTATCAAAAACAGAGGGCTCAACACACAGGGTGAAAAGAGGAGCTGCAGCAATGTGCAGTACAAGAAAATATATGGTGTTTTTTGATAATTAAACCATATAAACTTATTCTGATATAGCCTCTAAATACAATTATGAACCTGGAAATGAGCATAATATGAGCGCTTTAATATTTCTCCAGGCCATAATGTGCACTGAGTGAATAGGTATCTTGTCATTAAAGAATACATTTTCTCCTTAACAGAGTGGAATTTCCATTCAGAAAACCATAGAAGTCATCCGATCAATCATCAATGATCAATCATCAATCACCTTGGTGAAGATGATCAAAGAGTTTGAGGTGAGTCCAATATATGGATTTCAGGCTTCTCCCTACAATTAATGTGTAAAGTTGAAATTATTGCTTCTGCCATCACATCAGTGTATTTTCTTTGTTCTTTAACCAATGAAAGAACCCTTATTAAACTGTTGTGATTAGAAATACACAGCTATTATGTAGCTCTAGCTGTCCACTGAAAATTAGACATTACTGGTGTGCCTGATGTTGATTTTTGAAAGTGTAATCTAAATACTATAGAAAGCAAACTGAACCATAACTGTTTTTATTTTATACAGTTTAATGCCCATTTACCCTACTGCTGCACAGAGCGCTGGTCACTTGTTTATTCAAGCTTTATTTATATATTTGTATCGACCTAGATACTATTATTTGCATGTTTTTTTATTTACCAACATTCGAACAAATTAAGCATATAACAGAAATAATCAACCCAAAGTTAATTAAAAGAATACTCAACTTACTATACAATCTTTGTACAACTGATTGATTTAGTTGTTATGATAATGGATTTGTTCTATTTTGGTGACATCCTGCCTGCCTGTTCTAACCAGTTTCCTTTTACAATGTGATGCACAGGTGATGGCTGTGTACCTGTTCGGAATAAAAGTGGACAGGTCAATGATGTTGGGATCGTCATTGAAGGTTCCATTGTACTCAACCATCTTGGGGATCTTAGCAGATCCTGTTGCTTCCTGCTAGCACTGACCCTATGCTTTGGATCTGAAATATCCCAAAACTCATGATACATTTTGAGTTTGCTTGTGGAAGTGGATCGGAAACCTTTCAGCAAAGGTGCAAAGACTGAAACAATGTGGTCATATAGGTTGCTGAGAGGCAGCTGTTCAGATGAGAAAATATGTTTTATTTAATCAGACAATCTCCAGGTGTGGTCAGGCTCAAAGTGTTGGCAGATTTCAATTCTTATAACAAGAATGAATTTATTACGCTTTATTTTTCCATGTCTTTGGGTGTAAACACATTTACAACATAAGTTCCTTATGACTGGGCCATTTAGTTGTTTATTCCTTTTAAAACATTGCTCTGGGTTGTCCTTTTATATCAAGTAGATGTGTATAAAATCAGTGTCTCACCCTGCCTGCAGACTGTAATGTGTTGTGTAAATGTAGAATGCTAAAAGATGACTACAGTATTTTTTGAGTGTAAATGATTGATACCCGATGGCCGGAGTCAAGTTTTTGCATCTAACAGGTTCAGATTGTTATAAGTGTCTAGCGACATTGTGAATAGGATACCTTATGCACTTCTCACTTATTTGCGCTATACTTTGTCATTGATGTTGCTACTAGTGTTTCACATGTGCATGCATTGCAATCAAATAAAACGTTCATGTTTTGTGAGATCTTGGTCGTACTTAAATATTTTTAGGTTAACATGTATTGACATCAAGTAGAAAACACCTATACAATGTATTAAATTGAGTAAAAGAAATAAGTCAGTTACAACAAATATTTTAAATAAATCATAGGCAAGTAGTCAGTTATGTCATACTAATGGTTTCACTTGTATCTACTCACTTTCTTCTGTGCCTTCTGCTAATATTTTCTATATGGTTTACACAATCTTTCAATTATATTTACTTAATTCTATTTGGTAATTCTACTAAATCAATTCATTCAGACATGATTAAAAATATTACTAAAATCTACTCATTATTTATGGTTTGTTTTACTTGATTTCAAAGCTTTGTAATCTACTCAATATTTTTGAGTGTAAAAATGTTTCACTAATTAAATTAAGTAAAGTGCAGTATTTGTTTTTAGAGTGTAGTCTAGTAGTCTATAGTTTGTAAAGTATCTATATGTCAGTAACGTTTTGAAATTAGCACTTCACCAGCAAGCAGTACTTTGTGGGCAGTTGTTCTAAAGTTTGCTTGCTAACGTAACATAAACTGGCTGGCAGACACCTCGCACATAACCTCAGACTTACTTTCTGGTTCAGTGGATTTTACTGTGTCTATTTGTCAATACTTTTTACAAAATCTAAGCAAGAAAAGGCCAAACAAATAAGATTAATATTTTAGCACATTCTGAGTACCGTTTTGGTGGTGAGCGTCACAGACACAAGCGACACTGAACTTCGAAGCCACACACCCCCTAGCGTTATGGCGGTGAAATGCACCGTGATGCAAAGCAACCCCGACGCAGAACTCCGAAAGGGTCACAACGCCGTAGGAGTGACGCAGAAGCATAAAACAGCCTTTACTGTATCTCTCTTCATTCATTTACATGATACCTAATAGATGGTGGAGTTTAATCCCCCCCCCCATCCCATTTTGTGCTTCTGGTAATTTTGTCTGCCTGACAGGTGATACCAAAGTCAGCAACACCTGCAGCCAAATAATTATGGTGGAAGTTGATACTGAAGTTTCTGTCCTCCATTCCCCAAAATGGAATTTGTCCTCCCTGATTCATCTGATATGGTCTCCGGTGTCTGTGTCTGCTCTACAGGGCAAGGGCAACGGCTGAAAAATCTGCCTCCAGACTAAGCTTCGCTCCGAATTCACTTTAAAGAGTTGCAAACCATTTAGTAGCAGCCAGTACGACAATTTAAACCTGATGGAACAATACCTCATTATAACTCATTAAGGCAAAAGTCATGTAATAGCTATTCATGTAATGCAATGAAATAATTTGATCTTCAATACATTTCACTACAACCATTTTGTGTGTTGTATCCAACTACTACTCAACCACTCGAGCTACAGACACCTTATATCATCTGGGGAGCATACGGGGTCCTACGTATGACATTAAGGAGAAGGCTATTTTTTTGGCCAGGACCAGTCACTTCCTGGATTCTCCATTGTTTGAATGTCAACTGCTCCTGAATTAAACATATGAACTTTAAAGGTGCTTGTAGTTTTTAGTTTTTTTAAGCTAAGCTAACCAGCTGCAGGCTACATATTTAGCATACAGACATGAAAGTGGTATCGCTGTTCTAAACCAACTCTAAAATATTTCCCGAAATGTTGGAACTATTCCTTGAACAGACACATAGCTAGAGAAGTGAATCCCACAATCTTTTGACATAAGCAGCAGGAGGATTAATAAAATGTCACAGAATTGCTATAAATAATCAGTGCAGTTATAACTGAGAATCACCTGTAAGCCCTCTCTCCTAAAAGAATAGCACATCACATTAACATTAAGCAGCGTCTATTTGGATGCTGTCGCAGCCTCTGACTTTACCATATCATGCTCTTTTTTTTTTACCCTCAGAGACCAGCCTGTCCTTATACATTCTTTTATATATTTGATCATATGTAAGAAGGTCTCCTCTTGTCTTCTTGCTTCATCTCTATCCTCGCCTTCGCTCACATCCACCTCTCTCTGTCTGTTTCAGGTGTGGTTTACACAGAGGTGCGTCGGCCCTGCAGAGTCATGATTCTGGTGAACCCTCACAGCGGCCGCGGCCAGGCTCTCCAGCTCTTTACTGGCCACGTGCAGGGCATGCTCACTGAGGCCGCTGTTCCCTACACACTCGTCATCACAGGTCAGTAGCGCTCTAGTCTATATCCACGACGTTCCACCTCCGGGATTGCTCCTGTGCCGCCGAATATTCCGCCGGATGTCACTCTTTTCAGCCAGATGTCCGTTTCCTTCCCCTTTCTTTGTGTTGGCATTCTAAACTCTGGTCGATTTATGAGGACTATGGTTAACTGCTCCTCAGATCTCTGCAAGGTAAATCCGGACAGCTAGCGAGACTGTCTGTCCAGTCTGAGTTTTCTGTTGCACGACTTAAAAACAACTTTTGAACGTATACACACGTTCCACCAAATCAAGTTCCTTCCTGAGACTATTTCCTAGAGGCACCATGGCTTTTTCCGGTGCTTAGATAAACAAATGCCAATAAACCAGAGCACATTTTTCTCCCATCCCGGAATGCTGTGTGGACTAGCCAGACCTTTCTCCGCTGTGCTGTGGAGGAAGGTCTGGCAAAGCAAGACTAGTAGCGTTTATATACTGTACACATGCAGACCTTTATTGTTCATGCATTTAGCTGGCTTCTCCTGAAGGTCACCCAGATATTAAATAAGGATGAACTGGATTAAACCTTCAACCCCAGCATGCGACAATGACGCTAAGAGCTCGCAAACACCTAACAAAATTTTATTTTTAGCAGCAATTTCACCCTCTGCAGTTATGATGCATTATTTGTGCAGTCACAAATTCACAGGCCACATCTGCAGGCACCCAAGCGCTGATACACATTCAATTCCCGTTTCAGTCGACCCAGCTGCTCCACATTCTGCATGAGTTGCTGGTGTCTTTCTGTGACCTTAAAGAGTGCCATGTGTTGGTTATTGTCATCAGAGGCTCTGCACTTCAAGTGACCTATCTTTGAATACCATGGAGCTTCTGGGAAACAGAGAAAGACTTTAATGCCAAAAGAGAAAAAAAAAATCTTGGACAGTGCATCATTTTTAGCCTCCACTCCAACCCCAACTCTGTTTGGCAGGGTTTGACAGGTAAGAAGCCATGACCATGAGTGGATTAAATGGCACAACCCATTTATACAGCATGCAGCTCTTTGATAAATGTATCACACAGCCTTTGCCTGAGGTAGGACACGTTCCAAAGGAGGTGCCTCTTGTGTCAGCATGTACCTTTTACATACTGTATGAAGCTTGCAGTGTACCAAGCTTCATCTTTACCCTAGTTTACCTCAGAAGAAGGCACTAGAGTGTTACACGAGAACGCTGCATTTAAAGTGAAACAACTGGAATTTACCCGAGATTTCAAGTGTGTATTTATATATTGCACAAACAGAGTGTAATCACCAGCCATAATCTGTGCAGCTCAAAGAAGAATCAACAGTGGACATGACAGTTGGGTTACATGAAAACCACAAGCCCCGTCATCAAATTTAGGTTGATGTATGTGTTTGGCTGCTGACCCCTTGAATAAGGTCCCAAGTGTTTGGGAAGTAAAGCATCAAGCCGAGCCCCGGCAGGTTTAAAATGCTGAGTCCCAGTGTAACTCCTAAGTGCGTCTGTGTGTAAACAGTATCATACCCCCACATCCAGCACACCAAACAAACACCCGGGGAATGAGAGGTCGGTGTGTGTGTGGTAGAGGTTGAGCAAAGTGAAAGGAGAAGAGAGGGCAGTGGTTTATATTTCAGTTCTGTCCTCAATCAATACTTGAGCTCGGGCAGAAAAAATATTTCCTTCATCATGGCAGTGCATCAATACTTGCTAACTTCTTTGTTGTCTGCCTTCCTCTCTCTCGCTCTCTAAAGCTGTCTCTCCCCCACACACACACACACACAAACACACATATTACCCTGGGGACTCTTGGCTGGTAGGACTGTTAGACTTTAATGCTGGCAGGATGAGCCCACAGAGAGCCCCTGCAGAGGGACCCACTCAAGGATGCTGCCAATAAAACTAGGCTGAACAAATAGCTCAGTTCTCCGCCAGCGCATTAACCAACACTCACATGCACACACACACACACACACATACTGAACACATGCATCCAGTGAATACACACACATGCAGATATTTGCCAGTCACAGATGTTTGAAGGGCGGTTAAGCTGCCTTGGAGCTGTTGAGTGGCCGCTCGATGGGCTAATGTGATATGTTTGGCCTGATAAGGGGGAATTGAACCTCTTTTCTGCCTAATCTCGCTGATCCTACCCCAGAGGCTGGCGATGAAGGCAGCATGTCTCTTTCTCTGCCCTTGTCCTTGTTTTTATTTTGCCACTATTTTGTCCCACACATGTCCTGTTTTGTCTCTTTTCTTTTTCTTTCTTCCTCTTGTCTTTCCTTCAGAGCACCAGAACCACGCACGGGAGCTTGTGAGGAAGGCGGACCTGTCGCAGTGGGACGCCCTGGTTATCATGTCGGGAGATGGGCTGCTGTTTGAGGTGCTTTGACTTTAGCCCAGCCTATTGATATGATAATCATCACATACGATTCAAAGTGCCAGGATAAAAACAAATCAAACTAAAATATAAAGTGAAATACAATACGCAATGTTATATTTATTCCCTTAATAATTGTCATGTAACATATGTTTTTATGATTTGAATAATGTATGTGTAGTTTTTTTGATACAGTCAATACATACATTATAGGTCCCATGGCATGAACATTTCACTTTATGATGTTTTTTTAACATTAATATGCATTCCACCAGCCTGCCTATGGTCCCCCAGTGGCTAGAAATGGTGATAGGTGTAAACCGAGCCCTGGGTATCCTGCTCTGCCTTTGAGAAAATGAAAGCTCAGATGGGCTGATCTGGAATCTTCTCCTTATGAGGTCATAAGGATTCATTGTGGGACTGGCTCTAGTGGCTGTAATTCTGCACCAAGGCTGAATTTTGGGAAAGAGACTTCAGATACAGTATTAGGGGACTACTGAGGCCTATATAAACGCATCCAAAACGCAGCATGTCATGGGACCTTTAAAAGGAAATATGTCAATATGTATCGTATTTCACTTTTTGTCTTTGTTTGACTAGTTTGTATTCAAGCATTTCACAGATGGAAATATAAACTCTCCCACCCCTGTTTCTATTTTTAACACTTTTCAGAATATGCCTGGAAAACTTTAATTTGTACTCGCATAAAAAAAAAAAAAGTGTGTGTGATTCTAACACCTACAATCTCTGCAGTCATTGATTCATAGGCTTGGTTTTTGTTCTGCACATGCTTCCCTGTTTTAGTTATTTAAAATGCTTCGGGTTCCCTGGTAGTACAATACTTCACACACACACAGCTGTAGCTATCAAAACACATTTTATCTAAACTTTTTAGTCACACATATACACTACTTTCCATTTCGGACCGTGATCTGTCTCTGTTTCCCTATTTGTTCTTGTTCATTCAGGTGATAAATGGTCTGATGGAGCGAGAGGACTGGCAAGAGGCCATCCAGACCCCTCTGGGTATTCTACCAGGGGGCTCAGGCAATGCCCTGGCTGCCTCTGTCCACCACTACTCACAGTGAGTCGGTCCATTAATGAGTCATTTAAATGCATGGACCAAGAGTACAGAAGAAGAAGAACTTTCCTCAGCCCAAAACGATTTATCTCCTTTCGGTGTAATTATGCTAAAGGCTGACTGGGCACATCATTCCTCAAGAGGGAGGAGAGACAGTGGAGCAGAGTGGAACTGCTTCGCTGTGCAGCAGAGGTCACATCAGGCTGCTGATAACTCTCAAAGGAATTATGTAATGGCTTCAGAAACTTTTTAAGAGGGATTACTGTATAGTCCAGAGTGCAGCTGTGCAACCAGTCAACCCAGCACGTGTCCAGGGTGTCATCTCCAACTGCTGGGTGGCTGTGGGCATCAAAGAAAAAAATAAAACAGGAATATATTTGTCACCCTAGGGTGTTGTACTTGTGCTCCCCTACAAGCTGCAGGTGTAGACGGACCGTAGCCAGGACATTAGATTACTGTGGTCATATTTCCAAGTATTCCCCTCCATCCTCAGTTGTTGTGCAACGTAATTCTCACAGCAATACTAATTAATAACACTCTGGGGACTGAGTACCCAGTATTTAAGGGGAAAGTGCTCAATGACTATTTAGGTGGCTTCATATACTTATTGTTAGTCTCGACCATCCACACGCTGTGGAGCGGAGGAGGGTCTGGCTAGTCCACACAGCATTCTGGGATGGGAGAAAAACGTGCTCCGGTTTATTAGAATTTCTTTTAACCAATCACAATCGTCATGGGTGGCGCTTACCTCCGCACGGAGCGTAGAGAAAACTCAGATTGGACAGATAGTCTAGCTAGCTGTCTGGATTTACCCTGCAGAGATCTGAGGAGCAGTTAACCATAGTCCTCAGAAATCCACTGGAGTTTAAAATTCCAACACAAAGAAAGAGGAAGGTAACGGACATCGGCGAAAAGACATGCACCCGGCGGAATTTCCTGCGGCACCGGAGCAATCCCAGAAGTGGAACGTTGTGGCCAGGGGCGTCGGACTGGGGGGAAAAAGGGGACCCAGGGCCCTAATGTGAGGAGGGCCCACAAATATGCTAGAATTAATAGCTGTGGATGCAGGGAGAGGCCCATAGAAAATGCCTTTCTACAGGGCCCAGAATTTTGAGCTACGCCCCTGACACTCTCACTTGATGTTGTGTCCTGCGATGTTTGTTTCTAACTCTTGATGTGTGTAACTATATCTCTCAGGTCCCCCCCAGCGTGGAACGAGGAGCTTTTATTGAGCTGCGGCTTCATGCTGTGCAAAGGTCTGGTTGGCTCCATGGACCTGGTGTCGATACACCTGGCCTCTCGGCAGCGCCTCTTCTCCTTCCTCTCCCTGGCCTGGGGCTTCGTGGCTGACGTGGACATCGAGAGCGAGAAGTACCGCCACGTCGGAGCGATCCGCTTCCTGATGGGCACCCTGGTGCGTCTGGCTTCCCTCCGAGTCTACCAGGGCAGGTTAGCGTATCTGCCTGTTACGGAGGCGCCAAAACCTCCCAAAGGGAGCATCAGAGCTAACCCCCCACCCTCCACACCTCAGCACCCCTCGCTCTGCTCCTCCCTCCCCTGTCGGCTCATCCCCAATGCCTCTCCAAACCAGAACTCTC
The DNA here is from genome assembly GCF_010015445.1 of Perca fluviatilis. Taxonomy (NCBI): domain Eukaryota; kingdom Metazoa; phylum Chordata; class Actinopteri; order Perciformes; family Percidae; genus Perca; species Perca fluviatilis. Next base: position 8,053,230 of record NC_053126.1, on the reverse strand, counting down.
ACCGCAATCACAACAGCACAAATTCCAACCGCAACACCATCACCAACTCCTCCAACAACGCAATCACCACCAATAGACCTGAGACCCAGAGTGATAGCAAGACCAGAGCACCCGAGGACTCTCGGCTTCCTGGCCTGGACCAGCCGGTCCCAGAGAGCTGGACAGTGGTCAAGGAAGAGGGCTTTGTCTTGGTGCTGGCTATTTACCAGTCCCACCTGGCTGAGGACCTGTGGACAGTCCCTAGTGCGATGGCAGACGACGGGGTGATTCACCTGTTCTATGTGACAGCAGGAATCTCCCGTCCAGCCCTCCTGCGCCTTTTCCTCGCCATGGAGAAGGGCGGCCACTTGGAATGCGGCTGCCCCCATCTGGTGTACGAGAAGGTGAAGGCCCTGCGGCTAGAGCCTATCTCTCCACAAGGCATGATCACTGTGGATGGGGAGATGGTGGAGTACGGGCCTGTTCAGGCTCAAATCCACCCAAGACTGGCCAGACTCATTTGTGGATGAACTGGGATTATCTTAATCTTTTTCTGGCTGTAGCGCTTTCTAGTTTGGCCTTTTATATTCAGCGCCAATTTCTTTCTGTATGCTGTGTTTTCAGAAGTGCCAAAGACATATTATCAGCCTCTGGAAATTCCTCTATTTTTCTACAGAAACAATGTGTCTTATTTTTATGGACTTCCACAATGTCCCCTCTTTCCCTCAGTGTTTGATTCAGGGTCAAAGCAATGGATGGTTGTTCTTGCTGCTGGCTGGTCCCAGCTTAGAGAAACGGATAGAGATTGTGTGTGTGTGTGTGTGTGTGTGTGTGTGTGTGTGTGTGTGTGTGTGTGTGTGTGTGTGTGTGTGTGTGTGTGTGTGTGTGTGTGTGTGTGTGTGTGCGTGAGCATATGTGGGGTTTCAGCACATACCAGTGCAGTGGCTGAGGAGTGCATTGTGCACTCTGCTGTCGGACCTCATAAGCATGACACACGTGAAGAGAAGCACATTTTCCCGTCCTGGGAGGCTCACGCCCCTTTTCCCACTGTACTACCCCAGGCCAACAATCTCCCTCTTGGGCAACCACTCTGACAGCACTGCCTCCCCCTCAGCCTGGTAAAGAGGAGCATTTTTTTGCTGAGGAGATATAAATCCCCCAGGAATTGGATGTTGAAAAAAATCTTTTATCTTTGATTAAAGCTTATGTAAACTCGGAACAATACCAGATCCAGTCACGCTAAGCCGTGAATCCCCCCCCCCCCTCCTTTATGTATGTGAAAACTTCTTCCAGCTGATGATACATGAAGTGCTAGCGGAGCAGAGAAAAACCTGCACCACCGGCCGATCCACTTCATGCCCTGTCTGTTCTCTTACCCTGCTTCGTCTGCAACCATCATCAAACTGTAGGAACCGCCTCCACTCGCACATAAACATGCACTTTCTTTTCCCCATCCCCCCTCCTCCTATGCACAGCTCCTCGCATACCGTATACACACATATACACACACACACACACACAAAATCCCTTACATCTCTGCAGCACTTAGCGAGGGGGAGGGGCATGGTCTGCTACTGTGCATATGATCCCCTCTGCTCTTGCCTTCTTAAGATTGTACTCTTCCTCCCTCCTTTGGTTAATGAGCCATCAGCACCTAATGTGTCCTTAGTAAGAAGCTTTACATCTGCAAAAGCGTGCAACATAGAGTTGTTTAATCATATGGAAGCTTTTGAGTTTGTTTCAGCGCTAAACACTTATTAGACTGGTTGAAGCTCACTTCAGTGCAGAGAGCAGGCGTTTCACACCGTCAGTCAGTCAGCGTTGCATGGTGAGGGGCGCGCGATCAATGTGGGCTGGATGGAGTCAAGTGCTCTGCTCCAGGCCTGTGTGGCCTTTTTCGCTGGTTGTCGGGGCTGCGGGGATGAGCATTAATGCACCGGAGCAAAGGAGAGTGCAAATGTTAGCATTATTATCAGTGCCCTCCCTCCCTCCCTCCCTCCACACTCACACACACACACACATACACTCTCTCTCTCTCACACCAGTTTATTTTAGGTCATGATGACCGCACCAGAACTGTTACACCCACAGGTATGCAGCAGCTGAATATCATCACTTAGAGAGTGAGCTGTCTTTTCTGACCTTATAAACAAATCATGTTCTTTAATTGTAAATAAATAAGTAAAACAGAATGTCAACAGGGTAAAAGAGACATTACTGAATGGATGCCGACTCTAATAACACAATCACCTCTCAAGCTAAAAGTGAAAAGTAGAATGTTGAAAGGCTAATGGGGTTCAAAAAAATGCTGATTGTTTAGATTTCCCAGGTTTTGATGAATACATCATTGTCCTCCTGTGTGCATTAGAGTCAATGCAATGAGCTGATTCCTTAGGACGCTCTCTTTGACTAAGAGAAAAATGGCTGAACTTCCTTAATAGACAAAAATTATACAACACATTAGGGCTGGGCGATATAGCCCAAAATGTAAATCTTGATTTTAAAATTTTTTTTTTTAAGCTTGGGGCCAATTTTACAAAAAGCAAATGCAACAAGACTAAAACATGATTGAAATATAGTTTTTTGGACTTCATTCATATGTATTAATAATAAAAACCTGCACCACCTGCGTTATGCACATAAAAAAAAGTTTATTCCATACAGCTATGGACTAAGCAGACATCCACTTTAAAGGTCCCATGGCATGAACATTTCGCTTTATGAGGTTTTTTAACATTAATATGCGTTCCCCCAGCCTGCCTATGGTCCCCCAGTGGCTAGAAATGGCGATAGGTGTAAACCGAGCCCTGGGTATCCTGCTCTGCCTTTGAGAAAATGAAAGCTCAGATGGGCCGATCTGGAATCTGCTCCTTAAAGGTGAATTATACTAGCCGCATCCAAGGTGGTGCGCGCCATCGTGACATCAAAATGACGTAATATCCTGTCGGCGTGCCCGATTTATGGTGTGCGAGCAGAGGTCGCGCACGGTTCTTTTTTTTTTTCAGCGGCTCACGACAAAGCGGAAACATGAGGCCTGTACGAGTTCGCCGGCAACCGGTTGCCAGGACTCTCAGAGTGACTGCAAGTCTGTCTTGTAAACTTACAGGGTTAAGATGAGTTCTTTTATGGTGAATGAAAGGCTTGATCCGATGCAGTAGGTCATCGAATCAAATCAAAGCATTGACGTCAATGCTGCTGCCAGTTCTGTAGTAGTTTACCTTTTTCTTCTTCTTCTAGTCCGTAGAAAGAGCAACGTCTGTAGCCTTTGCTCATTAGCACCACCTCTGTTCAGGAGAAGACTGCAACTAGTGTCGCGAGCACCAGCGCGGGTATAAATAGTCACGGCTATTTCATGACGTCACATATGCGCGCGCCAGCTGGGCTATGGTTACTGTAAAACACGCTTTATGAGGTTATAAGGAGCAAGGTTACCTCCCCTTTCTCTGCTTTGCCCGCCCAAAGAATTTGGCCCACCCATGAGAGAGAGACATCATGGCTTTCAAACGAGTAAAGTGGCAGTTGGTCAAGGCCACACCCCCACTCTCCATCTTGCCTCCCCCTCTCTCTCAGTAGCTACAGACACAGAAACGGCACATCCTAAGGAAAGCTCATTGTGGGACTGACTCTAGTGGCTGTAATTCTGCACCAAGGCTGAATTTTGGGAAGGAGACTTCAGATACAGTATTAGAGACCACTAAGGTCTATATAAAAGCATCCAAAGAGCACCATGTCATGGGACCTTTAATAATCAATTCCTGCAGAGATAGAGCAGCAAATATATTTGTGTTTCTTGACAAGACAAGCTAGCATTAGCTGCCCCGCAGGTAAAGACAGACTGAATAAAGTAGATCACTCGACTCCTTTAAATATTAACTTTTTGTGCACATTTCATTTATTTGCGAATTTTTACATTTTACACATCGTGCAAAAGCAAAACATCAAATTAATCAAATTAATTCAATATATGCATCGCCCGGCAAAACATTGCTTATATTTGGAAGGTGGGAGCTGCTGCGGGCCAGTAAAAAAATTTCTCCCTGCTGAGATCATGATTAGTCAGTCACTAGAGATCTCTTTCATTCTGCTTCTCAAACCTGACAGCTAGTCTTAGCTAGTTGATTGCATTGAGCAAAATAAAGCCCAGATACAAAGAAAAGAATTTTCCCCTCCACATACCATACAGCAAAATGCACCATAATGACTCGTGGCGTACACCAGAGCCATCTTTTTGATGTAAATATTTGACCCCCACCCCTTAATAATTTCTGTACACTCCATAAATGAACCATACTTCAAGTTGACCTATCCATCCTCCAGCTTCACTGCAGTGCCGATTGTTTGCCTAAAACTTGATTTTACATCCTGAGACATTTACATTTACTGTGTGCTAGTCATAGCTACAACTTGTGTCCAACATACTGTACCTTCAACCATTACTGTAACCTCAGCCAAGTTATCCAGGTGCTTTGAATGCATTATCGTGTTCTGCAGGCTGCACTCGTGAACTCGCAGCTGCCCACATGCACTGTTCATTACTAAATGTATAAAGTACATCTCATAAGGGTAGAGATAAGCTATGCAAATGCCTTGTCATGGCTGCAGCCATCTGGAGTGAGGGGGCCCTCTGCTGGACCACTCACATCCACTCATTGAGCGATCCTGAAATATATCCTCATGGCGTACAATGCAATCTCTGCAGACTGCCACCCCCTTCCTGCTTCTTATATTTACAGTCATGGGTGGGTTACAACATTAACCTAAGCCGCAGGAGACGTTTCATTCTTCATACAAATCTTCAATAATGGAAGCCAACGTCCATCTTATTGTAATTTATCGTGAAAGAAATGTACTTGATGCTTGTATAGAAACACAGCTGCAAATAATAATCAATGTCAACATCTTGGCGTAGGGTGTTGTTACACTACTGTTAACTTATGGTACTATACTGTTCAATTGTATATTCCACTCGTTGCTTTAATGTAACAGCAGTTTTTTTTGTCCTTTTTTTAAACACAAATGTTAATACTTGTCTTTGTCAATACTGTCACGACATTTTATATATGAGTTAAGAAAGTTGTGTCACAGTGTGAGAACTGAAATGAGAACCAATGATGTTTTTATGATGTTTTCTGTAGCGTGGACACTATGTTGAACTCAAAATCTCTTGAGTTGTATCCTCACTCATAGAAAGCCTGAAATGTCATTATTTACAGATAGAAGATGAATATTTTATTCATTGCCTCGTTGTTTAATGTGGTGATATAAACTGGCTTTTAGTGAAGTAGATCAGGGGATCCATGTGGTGTGGTTGAATGTGTTATTCTGTCTATGTTAGTTAAAAAAAACAATTGTGTGCCACGTATTTGAAGCTTTTTCACTTCCAAGTAAGTGCAAATAGGGAAAAAAAGTTTCTCCAGACAGTGCCTTAGCCATTACCCAAGACAGGAGATACGTGGTGTACAGAGAAAAAATGAGAAAACAGAGGAAAACAATCTTCTTTGAGAACCAAATTCTTGATTCTACTTGTCATGCATCGGTGTTACAATACAAATGCAGTGTGTAAACACTTGAGGCAATACTCTGTATGACGAAGCTATCTGGAAGAGGGGTTGACTGGCTCCTAAGTTTTAATATGATTAATATTAATATAATTTCCATATGAGGTTGTTATTACATTCATTGAACTGGCTGTTGACAACCATGTATTCATAATCTCCTTTTATTTTCTTGTAATTCTTTGTTTATAGACTTCTTTTTTTAAACCAATAAACATATTCATATAGAATTTCTTTTTTTCTTTTTTTCTTCTCATTATTATGATATGATCCAAATATATCTGGAGTTATAGCTGAGCTCTGGCATTAGACTTTAACATCTGGAAAATAAAGCAGTGGTGTGAACAACATCTGTATAGCTTATAAAAACAAAAATTATGGTTTTATTATATTGAAAGTATTTAAGGGGAAAGTGCTCAAGGACTATTTAGGTGGCTTCATATACTTATTGTTAGTCTCGACCATCCACACGCTGCGGAGCGGAGGAGGGTCTGGCTAGTCCACACAGCATTCTGGGATGGGAGAAAAACGTGCTCCGGTTTATTAGAATTTCTTTTAACCAATCACAATCGTCATGGGTGGCGCTTACCTCCGCACGGAGCGAGAGAAAACTCAGATTGGACAGATAGTCTAGCTAGCTGTCTGGATTTACCCTGCAGAGATCTGAGGAGCAGTTAACCATAGTCCTCAGAAATCCACTGGAGTTTAAAATTCCAACACAAAGAAAGAGGAAGGTAACGGACATCGGCGAAAAGACATGCAATTTCCTACGGCACCGGAGCAATCCCAGAAGTGGAACGTCGTGGCCAGGGGCGTCGGACTGGGGGGAAAAAGGGGACCCTAATGTGAGGAGGGCCCAAAAAGATGCTAGAATTAATAGCTGTGGATGCAGGGAGGGGCCCATAGAAAATGCCTTTCTACAGGGCCCAGAATTTTGAGCTACGCCCCTGGCCGTGGCTATAGACTAACTTATTTTGGATTCTATGTAATCAGGGGCGATTCTAGGATCAGACCTTTAGGGGGGACTCGGCCCTTAATGAGAATGTGACACGGATACAGTGCCTCGCTAAATCAATAATTTCATTAGCCGATAATCTCTGAGCTAGCTACTGAGCAACAACGTCAGCTAACATTTTTTTGACACCATTAACACTATGATGGAACTAAACCTGACACTTTATAAATCACAGTGATAACGACCAATTTGACACAATGTTCTAATATTCAGCAATTTTACGTTTCAATTTGGGTTCTAATCTGCGCCATGAAATTACCAAATTTTTTATTATTATAATTTTTAGAGATGAAATTAAGACCCTATATAATTGAGACCCTAAAGAGGGTCTAAAATCGCCCATGAGTATCGTAACACACTGAAGTACAGTATTCATACCTGTCAAGTATCCCGTTTTGGCCGGGAAAGTCCCATATTTTACCCTTCTTTCCTGCCGTCCTCCCGTATTAGTATTTTCCCGTAAATCTCCCGTATTTTAACCTGCGTTATTAAAAAATAATACCCCGGGTCCGAGCGGAGTAAAAAAAACAAAAAACATTCCCAATCTGAGCTCTGTCACTAGCCTCGCGATAACTGCCACCTGCAGTAGCCTACTACAGATACTGTAGATGGCAGTTGTCGCGAGTTTAGTGTGTGAGGTCAGATGATGAGTGACAACGCAGGAAAAAAAACAAAAAAAAAACAGAGACGGATGATGACGCTTCGACAGAGACGGTGCGCTGCCAAAACTTATGAAGGCTTTACTATGCATTCCCCATAGCAATGCAAGTTGAGAAAGGGTGTTTAGCATGGTATGAAAGATTGTTACAGAGAATAGGATGACGTTAGACAACAGAACTGTTTGCGCTCTACTCTTGTGTAAACCACTCTGGCCCAGCCCACAAATACACTCCTTCCAAAACAATCTTAAAGAATGCAAAGTCTGCAACAAATTTATACAATAACTCACTAAAAGAGTAAAGACAAGTTATGTGAAATGAAAAGAAAAACTGTAAAAGAAAAGCAATATGAAATGAAAAGAATGTGTGGAATGAAAATAAAATGTAAAGACAAGCAATGTTATAAATTGTAAATGTTTTCAGCATTCTGCATCAAGTGGTGATTTTAGCTTTCTTGTACACCTGTCTTAAAATGTAAGCCATACTGGAGCTTGGTTGGGGTGGTGGGACTGCTTGCGGTGGGCGCCGGAAAATTTCCCTTATTTTCAAATCCAAAACTTGACAGGTATGACAGTATTTAATAACTAAATAAGATGCAATAAGATGCATTTAGGGGGGTGGCAGTAGCTCCGTCCGTAGGGAGTTGTGTTGGGAACCGGAGGGTTGCCGGTTCAATTCCCAGTACGGACAAAAGTACAGAGTGTGGATTTGTAGCTGGAGAGATGCCAGTTCACCTCCTGGGCACTGCCAGGTGCTCTTGAGCAAGGCACCGTACCCCCCCCTCACCAACTGCTCAGGGTGCTGGTCCAGCACTGGCAGCCCACTCACTCTGACATCTCTCCATTTGTGCATGAATAGGTCCTGAGCATGTGTGTGTAGTGATTTCAAAAACGTGTAAATTGTAATTTCCCCACTGGGGATCAATAAACAGTATAAATTAGAAATTAAAAAAACACTACTACACCTACTGAGAGATTCCTAATTCCTAATACTAATTGAAAACACCTTACTATTCAAATATTTTAAATCCTGATCCGGTAAATAATTGATTGAGTACACCGTAGTGCACCCCGTCCTCCATCAGAGGGAGACAGAGACTGTGTCTGAACTCCTAATTTACCACCCTGTGCACCATATTTACTTCCTGACCTATTTTATTATATTTTAGTGTATGTATGTTAAATGTTGCAGGGCAATTTATAGTTCGCAATGTTGGAGGCTGTAGTCTCGCGGTGCTGTTGAAACTTAAGCCATCAAATTGACTATTAAGTCAAGTAGACACCTCTCTAAAACAGTTTCAACAAAAACTGAACCTTCTAACAAAGTAAGATTTTTTTTGTAGGACTGTTTAATTAGACAGAATTATTTTAGCTAACTCTCATAAACTGGTGTGACGAGCGAACATAGATTTCGAGCCTATGATGACCAGAGGTGGGTAGAGTAGCCAAAAATTTTACTCAAGTAAAAGTACTGTTACTTCAGAATAATATGACTCAAGTAAAAGTAAAAAGTAGTCATCCAAATAATTACTTGAGTAAAGTAAAAAAGTACTTGGTGAAAAAACTACTCAAGTACTGAGTAACTGTTGAGTAACGTCTGGTTTATTTTTAACACAAACATTCAATCAGACAAAAATACAAAATAATCATCTTTAGGCAAATTATAGCCTAGTTCATCCAATCAATAAAATAAATTTTAATTAATTAATTAATTACAAAATAGCTTAAATTAAAATAATCCAGGTAAATTCAAATACTTCAAAAATAAAATCAATAAAATAATAATACATAAAAAATAAATAAGCACAAGTAGTAACACAAATTTCCAAACCTTTATACTTTTTTTTTTACGAGGCTCTGCAGGCAGAACTGGAACAAGGTAATGGAGCTGCTGTTTGGCACTTTCACTAAGGTAACCATGCTTTCATTATGAGGCCAGAGGCCTGGACTACGAAGCAAGATTTGGTTTTCTGTATCACGAAGGTGGATCACTTGTTACCGGGTTCAATCACCGTGGTAACTCATGCTGGACGCCTAACCTGGTCGGGAGCAGGTTATGTTGGAGATCAGAGATCAAGCGGTGTAAAAGCACCGCCTACTGACCAATCAGTACTCCATTGATAACGGCGTCACAGTTCTTAGAAGATCAGGCGGAGCTCGGTGCGCAGAGAGAGAGAGAGAGAGAGAGAGAGAGAGAGAGAGAGAGAGAGAGAGAGGTGGCTCATACAAAAAACATTTAGAGACCGAACCCCGTTATTCCCTGATGGGTATATTTATGAAATATATAGATTTTAATGGGAGGGAATTACATATCGGCTATTTGTCGGCTTCTTGAGCCGTGTGTCGCCAATGCGCACAGCGGTTTGAATATATGTTTTTTATAGCCTATGTTTTATTTGCTCTCACGATCGCTTCCACTGCCAGGGTTGCAACTGAAATAATAGGGCTAAAGCAACGGCAATTTATGGAAAGCACAAGTGTAATTATGGTCAGATGTTGTGCCTGACCGATGGGGAAGTGATATTGATAAGCGTTGTGATGTAGGCTAGCTTACGCATCTACAGCGTCGCCTATTTGATTTCTTTTGCCAGCTGTCGTCCTGTTTTAGGAAGCAGCGACTGTATTGGGTTTTGTCTGTAAAACCGTGTCTGTGTTCTTCATATTTATGTAGAATTATAGTTTGCTCTTCTTATGTAGCTAAAATATGTGGCTATTGGTCATGTTGTGCAAACATCGCCTCTTTTATGTGAACACGTGCCGCTAGATTGGGAAACCCTGATGGTTGATTGAGCTAATTGTTAACCACCGTTATGTCAGTGGTCGTGACACAGCTTGCGGGACCGCGGTGGTTAGGTTAGGTGAAGCCGGGTAACTGAAAGAAATCCAGGACATGTTGATCTGGCCTCTGGGGTGTTCCTCCTCATCTGTGTCTGCATTGCCGATGGTTGATAATGACATTGTCATTTTTGTTTTGCTACGACTGTAAAGCCAAAGAATTTCTAATATTGGAAGAAGTTCCACTCCCTCGTTACTTCCGGCTTCTGAACTAGTTGCAGTTCCAGCAGAGTTCCATATAGGGGGCGCTCACAGGCCAGTGCAGAATGAATGGGACTCTATGGAGCTGTACCCCTCAAAATCCAGGCAAAGAAAATACAGTGCTGGATGTTAGATTTTTTTAAAGTCGTTTTTTTGTTCTAAAAAGCATTTTAAAATGTTAATGACGTCATACATATACGGCCGGAGATACTGCTTTACAGCAAGCTCTGAGTCGCTTCCTTTGTTCTCTCGAGGCATCGACAACACAGATAACAGGTTCGGCTCTCCCTGTTAATACACGTGCTAGAAAGAGGTTTGCTGATGTTTTAAAGACTACGCCGAAATATTTACTCTGACATTCTGGCTCTGCTTCGGATGCCATCAAGTGGGATCTCCGATCGTAATCAGACCTTCACTGACCAATCAGCATTCATTAGCAGAATGCTAGCGTGTTATGGGCAACAACGACTCCCCCTGTACGAAATCAAAAGGACATAAGTACTCGTTCATTCAACTTTGACCTATAACCCATGTTGAACTTGCAAAAACTACAATCAAATCTGAGGTTTCTCAACGACAATCGGGCGAAAGAGACACTCCAAAGAGCTCCATAGAGTCCCATTCATTTTGCACTGGACCGCGATCACCCCCAGTGGAACTCTGGTGGAACTGCAACCAAATTCGGTACAATGGGGCTGAATAGGGAGTGGAACCATTGACATATATATAATGGACCAATAGACCCCGTTGCTCTGGACGGAGACCAGTGAAGGCTATTAGAAGCACTTTTCCGGTGATCTCTTGCTTTACTGCACAGCCTCCAACTGAGAGAGACAATGTAAATGTGACGTGAGCAACGTGTCTGAAAGTTGTAAGTCTTCTGGAAGCTGTGCCAAGAGAAATCTCAATCATTACCAATCTTACAGAGACGGAGAGTGTAGGTATATGTAAGGAGATAAAATAAGCGCAGGCTAATTATTGCTAACTAACATGCTAGTTAACATTAGTAATTAAACCTAAACAGCTAACGTAAGTCGAAACTGCCTGCAAGCTTCTCCTGTACTATACGGTAATTCCTCTACTATGCGACAGTAAGTCACTTGGTTATGACACAATCGTTAGCCTATTTTTACAAAAACGTCTGCTACGGAGACATAACGTGAGATACAAGGTAATGGAGCCTTTTATATATTGTCGTGTTTCCTTAGAAATAAACAATGGACAAATAGAGTCTTTAAACACTTCAGATGTAAAGTTATTCGCTGTCAAAGTGGCGCCAAAATGTATGCTAGTCAGTGAAATGCTAACGGGAGGTGATCTCTTTGTAGCGTCAAAATGGCGCCATAGGAGGTTCGAGTTCTGAAGCGAAGCTCACCCCCTTGAGTGGAACGGCTTTCCGTAGACCGGCTTTGGTAAAGCTAACCCGTCCTGCCGTGACGAGACTGCACAACTACGTTTGATTGGTGAAACACAGCCACGTGGTAGAGCCTTTGCCGGAAGTCTCTCTCTGTGTCAAAATAAAACATTAAAATGAGGCGAACGCGGGGGGGATAAAAACAATGACGCGTAGAATACCAAAGAGGTAAAAAGAAAAGTCACGAGCTCATTGTAGCCTAATGTAGCGGAGTAAGAGTACAGTTTCTTCTTCACAAATCTACTCAAGTAAAAGTAAAAAGTATCGTGATTTAAAACTACTCCAAAAACTTACTCAAGTAAATGTAACGGAGTAAATGTAACTCGTTACTACCCACCTCTGATGATGACTCCATGAAACTTGATGGCGTGCAGGTGGCAGTATAGTCTAAGCAGTACTAGTGTTCAGTGTGAGCAGGGGAGAACAGGGACTTTTTTAAGCGACCCTGAGCAGTTGGCTGAGCAGAAAGGCTGCAGAAGAGTTGTTCCACAGGAAGCCACAGATCATTGTAGTGTGTCCTGTCTTTGTCTCCGCTGTGTTGGCTGACAGGCAGCCACAAACATGAGTCACAACGAAGGTCACATCTAAGCTGCTTGTGGCTCAAACGCTTAAATACATAAACAGGATAGAGTGGTATCTATTTATCTTTCAACACGTTATGCAAAGGTTTAAGTGGCACGAAGTAAGCTTAGACTTATAACCTCTGCCACGTCCTACACATTTTTATCCCACTTGATAACAGCGGCCTGTAATTGACTTAAACAATGAAGTTACATTTTCACAATATAAAGGAGCTGGATAATTAGAGCACAGATCCTACAGAAGAGGTAATGTATAACTACTCCGTCACAGCAATGCTGCCGGTCTGGAAATGACTCGGTCCTGATGAGGTAACCAATGACCTTATCAGCCCCTGTAGATACGGTGTAATTGTCATTTTGTGGTAAGGAGCAGTAAAGTCCTTTTGGAAAAAGATCCACAAAAAAAAAAGATCTTCTCTTATAACCTCCTTGCATCTCTGGCATATTGTGTTGAGGATGTTTCGTTTTGCCTCATTCATTCACTGGGCATGAACCTTCTTCTTTTTCTTCCTTGCACAGCTTGTGACACCTACAACAAGTCTCCTCCTGCGCCTCTCTGCAGGGGCTGAATACCTTGCTCAAGGGCTTGATAACATTTGCAAAGGGAGAGGATTTAGCACCTGGATATGGATCTGAAGCATCAACCTGTACTGAGAGATCCACAACGTGAATGCTATAACTGCAAAAACGCAAATAACTGTAGACTTTTATTGACATGTTGCAGATTTATAGCATATCTGAGAGCTTAAACACCTCTTTCACTTACACTGGCCTTCGCCTTTGGCATGCAAACACAGTTTCAAACAAGCCACATAAGTGTTCAGGTATACCAAACTCAGTTGCCTGCAGAGTGAAGCTAAACTGAATTGCTTTAGTGAAATTGTGTTGTGTCAGTTGGGAAATGGAGAGCCTTACAGAGTCTCTTCCTCTGTAGAAGTCTTTAATTATGTTCCCTCCCTTCTTACTTCTTTGCCTTAACCTTTTTCTGACAGGATTAATTAAATGCCACTCCAACAATCAGCTGCATGCCAGAAGAGGGAGTGGGCGGGAGGATGGTGTGTGTGTGTGTGTGTGTGTGTGTGTGTGTGTGTGTGTGTGTGTGTGTGTGTGTGTGTGTGTGTGTGTGTGTGTGTGTGTGTGTGTGACCTAAAGCTCTTTTTTTTCCTTTTCGAGGACCCTCCCTGCTGCTCTGCCTTAATACATCCAAATCTATGGTCTGTCTGTCTGTCTGTCTGTCTGTCTGTCTTTCTGACTGTCTGTCTGTCTGTCTGTCTGACTCACTGTCTGTCTGTCTGTCTGACTCATTGTCTGTCTGTCTGTCTCCGTGTCTCCCTAGTTGGTTGCAGGGCAGCCTGTAGAGCTTGGATGCCCCAACTACTGTGAGACCGAGGCTAAAATATCATCTTATAACATCACACTTTCAATAACACAACAATGAAGATAATCTTGAGTGCCTTTCAAAATGTGCCAGTTAGCCCTGAGCTAGTCTATCAGAGCAGGCTTACTCTCCATCTCTCAAACCAGGTGTGTCTACAAAGTGCCAGTGTGACATTCACCCAGCGGCTTTATTGTAAAACACAAAGCCTGGGTTTGACCAAAAAACTTTTAAGATGCAATAAATCACGTCTGTGCTTGTGAAAACAGTACCGCTTTTTTAACAAAGGGGCTGCCCTGTAAGAAATACCGGGGATCGCACTAAGTTCAATGAGTTTTATTTTTGTTATCTTATTTCTTTTAACAGAGTTCTTCAGACCACATAATTTCATGACAATCATTTTTCTTTCTCAATAAAAATGAATGGAAGTGCTCAAATGAATTGACTGTTCGGCTGTTTCGCTCAAAGCATGACTAAATTCAGCCTCGCAGCCACTGAGCACAACCTGTAATCCAATCTATGTTAAAATAAACTAAATTGAGGTCTACATATTTGGTTTCACCAAGGTGACAATGTGCAGTCACAGTTCCAATGAATGATCCTATGTCTACAGTAATAAACAGAGATGATTGTTACTCAATCAAATTAAACTGGATGTCACCATTTGGATCAGAATGTGTCTGGAGTCCTGTCAGTTGAGGAGAATAACCTCTGAATTCAGTGACTGTATAGAGCTTGTGGCTTTAAGAGTTCAATGGAATTTTCCTCCTGCCATTGAATAACAATAAAATGATGATTGCTCATTAGATATGCCGTTTAAGAGCCAAACGACCAAAGTTGGCACCACACTCTGATCTTTCGATGCGAAACAAGCCCATGCACCTGACTGCCCTTTGAAATATGTAAACCGCCTCTCATGCTCTTCCTCCCTGCGAATCCAGACATATCATTCACCTGGGTGAGGTGTAGCTCGGTGCCTCTGCTTTAAAATCCATTTCACTATTGCAGCAGGGAATGTGGTCGGTGGTTTTTGTTGTTGTTGTTGTGTTTTATCCAAATAGGGCGAATGATCCTGTGCCACATCTGTATTATTTCTCTAAGTCTATTGGACACCCTGTCAGCTGGTGGTATAAACTGTAAGGCCTCCAGAGCAGGCTACACCAGGCCGTGCGAGAGGTGTTTCTCACAAAGTCTGTGCAGTCAGCGTCTGAATCCGTGCTGCGCTGGTTTAGTTTAGTTTAGTTTAGTTTAGTTTAGTAGTTTATTTGAACATGTAAAAATAATAATAATAATAATAATAATAATAACATACACATATATATATATATAAAATTAAAATGACAGATAAATGAGGACATGTACTTCTCAGCACAATCTACCAACATTATTATAAGTAATTCAAATAAGAAATTCCCATGTTCAAAAAGGAGTAGGAAGAAGTTCATAAACAAACTTTTCTAGTCCTACCCCCTTTCTCTATTTTTATCCTTTAGTTAAATACAAAAAAATTCAACATGATTCTTCTTTACATAGACGTACACCATATCTACCAACCTACAGCTCACATATACCCATGCATACACAGGCACAGATGCATACATACACGCATACACACACACCCCCCCCCCTTTTTTTTTTTTTTTTTTTTTTTTTTTTTTTTTTTTTTTTTTTTTTTTTTTTTATAGTAAATCAAATAATAACACATCCATACTAGACTTAGTATATAGATACAGGAACTCAGTACATAGTATACTGGTTGCTCCCATGAGAAAAAGCAGACAGGTGATGAAACTATTGTACAGCAAAACAATTGAGTAACAGGGCGAGCCCTGCAGCTTCTGCAAGAGGACGCCACAAATGTCAGCCTCTTGGTTGCTGCTTCGGTGGCTCTGTGCTGTCCCACCTTTATTCCCACCAGATGTAACAACCAATAGCCAATCAATTCATTATTTAACATTCAAAGCTGTTCTGTTATTGTCTACATGTAATCAGCGTTTACTGCTAGCTGGCTTTCTTGGTTTCAGACCCAAAAAGTAAATAACTCACATATCCATTCAGTCTTTAATTTCTTTACTTATGTGAAGTGTGTAATCAATACTTTATACTACTTAATATCATCATTTTTTGCTTAAAGTAAGCCAAAAGAAAAACATTTTCAATATTTTCTGATACACATTTCATCACCACGTTGTGAAAAACATATATAACAGAATTTCAGCATGCTGCTGCTGCATCATTGTCCATCATGTTGTTAAAAAATGTCCCCTAACCCGCTATATTTTATAAAGACTCTAAGACACATTACATCCGTATATACTATTTTCTTCAACATTATCGCCACATCATTTACATACTAAATACTCATTGTAATATTGCTAAATATTCAAACCCAGCAGCAACATCCACTTATATTGAATCCATGGAGAAAAAAGAAATTATCACGTAATGGAAAAGTTATAATTGACTAGTCTCAGACTTCAGAAATCATAAGATGAACTGGTCTCTGGCTTTTTGTTCCTCTTCGGTCACACAACTGATGCTTCAGTGAAGCACAGAGACCAGGAAAAAAACATCACATGACACTTAACATCTTCATATTCCATCATCGGCCAGTATCGCAAGAAGAAAGTTAAACGGACGCGCGTGTGTCCTTAATCAATCTAAACAGCTAATGGGACACTTCATTACCCAGAGGACCCGAGCGAGCATGACAACGCGCTAATTAAAGAATGACTCACGTCCTGTGTCGGAAATTTTGACATAAGAGGATGTCTTGACTAAACCCCGAGTCCACCTACACCTTCCTACATCTTCCTACACACACACACACACACACACGCACACACGCACACACACACACACACACACACACACACACACACACACACACACACTGTATTCGTGTATTCGTATTCAGGTAAATGATGGGTCCCCACAAAGATAGTGCCACAAACCTGTGTGTGTGTGTGTGTGTGTGTGTGTGTGTGTGTGTGTGTGTGTGTGTGTGTGTGTGTGTGTGTGTGTGTGTGTGTGTGTGTGTGTGGGTGTGAGCCCGTTGGGTCATCCTTGTCTATATTGCGACCCCTGAGGCTGAGTGGAGGTCTGGCATTATCAGCTTGGAGGGCTCAGCTGAAAGGATGATGTTTCGATGAGACCTACAAGCCATTTTGTGTGTGTGTGTGTGTGTGTGTGTGTGTGTGTGTGTGTGTGTGTGTGTGTCTGCCTGCTAGCCAAGTCTCTCATCTCCATATAAATGGCCTGAGGGAGAGGGGATGGTTTCTATTTAAATATGACTGTGTGTGTGTGTGTGTGTGTGTGTGTGTGTGTGTGTGTGTGTGTGTGTGTGTGTGTGTGTGTGTGTGTGTGTGTGTGTGTGTGTGTGTGTGTGTGTGTGTGTGTGTGTGTGTGTGTGTGTGTGGTGTGCTATACTGGGATTGAGCCACAACTATCATACAGTGCAATCATCCACAAAAACATAACCCTCATCACAAGACTTCCATGACGGCTAGTGTGTGAGAATATGTGTGTGTGCTTCAGTGGCGAAGAGATTTGCATGATGTTTGAGATAGTGAGGTAATGGAGCCTCGCAGTGTGTTGCTGCTACTGAGATCCGGTTAACGTTGCACCGCTCGCTGACTGGACAGGTTACCTGTGCTTGGCACATACTCACACTACAGATGGCTTTTTCTTTTCTTTTTTCCTTTGGGTTGCTGCCTGTCTGTCCCACATTACTACCATCCACGCTCCAGCCCAATTAATAATAAGATAAGATAACAGCAAGGAGTAAACACAAACTCCAGAGCTTCCCAAATGGGTGATATGACGGACATTTCTTTTTTCTTAACAATCAGTAAATGATTGTGAATGAAAAGTCAGCCGTGATTTAAGTCATTTTTAAGGCACCTGGGGTTTTGTGTTCACAAGCAAGTCAGCTATTTTAACAGAGCACTACTGTGCCATATTTCTCCAAAACCAGTAAGGACTTGAAAACTTGTTTTCTGTTATTACCATAAACATGGGCACTGTAGTTTATTTTGAGTCACATACACAATCCTTGCTGCTGCAAATACTCAATACAGCACCAAGTGTGTGAGCTGGTCCGTGGACGCTGAAGTCAACAGTCTATTTTGGAGATTTCATGTCCCTGTGTCTCTTGCTGTATATCTCTGTCTCTCCATCTTTCCCTGCCTCATGCTTTATTCACAGTTTCTTTCTGTCCCTCGCCTTTTCCCTCGCAGTCACTTCAGATAAGGAGGGATTTCCTGCTTCTCTTTCTCCTCTATCTTTCTGCCTTCTGCAGCTCAATCAATTTGTGTGTGTGTGTGTGTGTGTGTGTGTGTGTGTGTGTGTGTGTGTGTGTGTCAGTGTCTGAGTCATTCTAAATCTGGATGTGTGACCCAAACGATTCATAAAGCATGTTTCATGGCATGTCTATTTGACTATATGAATTTAGTTTTGTTCCACCACCTGTCCTACAGGGGAGGTAGACAAAACCACACTTTACTCTTTTGGTGATACAATGTGCATATATTGTAATCTTTGGCATAAGCAAAATACATAATCTAAACATAACTTTTGCAGTTTTGTCTCTTTGGAACGCTCCATATTGTTTCGAAATCTTGCTGCTGATTGTCAGACCTCTTTAAAGTGCCCACATTATGCTCATTTTCAGGTTCATAATTGTATTTAGAGGTTGTACCAGAATAGGTTTACATGGTTTAATTTTCAAAACACACCACATTTTTTGTACTGCACATTGCTGCAGCTCCTCTTTTCACCCTGTGTGTTGAGCTCTCTGTTTTAGCTACAGAGTGAGGCATCGCGCTTCCATCCCATCTTTGTTGGGAGTCGCACATGCGCAGTAGCTAGGTAAGGACTACTAGCTAGCAGCACTAGCAGACGAGGGACATGTAAGTAGTTCTATACAATTTCTTTTGTAGATTAGGGTGAACTCGTGTGTGTTGTAGCAGTGTTTTGCCATTGAGAACGAGGTGGCTAACTGCTAGCGCTGCTGCTAGCGCCGCTTTAGAAGAAGTCTCCCGGCTAATCTTGCCTTGTACTGACCAAAGTTGGAGAAACAGCTAGCTGATGTGGTATTAGCTAAAGTGGTTAGCACACACCAAATGTTTTGGCCGATGACGTAGACGGCCCTGCCGATTTTGACCAGCTCACCCGGAGACTGAAGGCAGGATACATTCAGAAACCGTATCTCACTCAAAACAGCATGGATGTTTTTTTTCTCCAAGTTTGTATGCGTGTGGAAGCACCAGAGACACAAAATAACTATAAAATAATGACTTTTCATAATATGGGCACTTTAATAGCTGCCAAATGCTGCCAAATGGTATTTAAAGGGACATTTTTTTTCCCATTTTGGTAAATACACTTTATTATTATTATTATTTAATGTCTTGCTAAAAGTTAGATCAGAAGCTTGAACCGCTCCCTATATGTAGGTTATTGTAATAATCCATACAAAAACTGAAGAGTAAAAAAGACAATTTATGTTTGGTTATTTTTTGCTAAGAGAGGTTAAAATGATATTAGTTCTCAAATATTTGGAGACGAGCCGTGGAGCGACATCCAGGTGTCCCCACAGAGCTTACATCAGGAATAATCAGTAGTTCTTCTACCCTTCAGTAGTTCTTCTACCCTTCTACCCTGCAATAAATAGATCTCGCCTTCAGTTTCTCTTCCACTTTTCACATAAACATGCAAATTCAGGTGAGTCAATCAGCCAACAGATGTATCACTTGTCTCTACTGGCATGCCATAAGCTTTAACAGCATGTACAGTACATACAACTTTAAACAAATCACGTTAGCAGTTCACAAATTGAAGCTATGAGTTCTTTACTGTGAAATTAAATTATAAATCATCACACCTCAGCTGCAGATTTACATGCAACTCACACAAACTCAACCTTTTTTTTAGGAGGAGCTTCTGTGCTCCATGTCTGCAGGTAAAATTGGATACAAATGTCCCTTGGGACCATCTTGAACGTGCTATGCACTTTTGGAAATTTGGTTGCAAGTCACAGCCGTCTCTGACGTGGATTACAGCTCATATCTGCAGAATTGCAGCGTGCTGTGAAGCTTCCAAAACCACAGAGGCATTGTGGGACTGTACAGTACCTCTGCTCGCTTCTTTCTGACATTTTTTTTTTTTTTTTGACAGGACTGAGGCTGCTAAAAGAAATGCACTGAGATAACTCAGATGTTTAGTACATCTCAGTCGGCATGCAGAGCAGCTTTTCACAGCTCCAAAGGGCAGCCGCCCATGATTCGCAATCTAAATTTCATTAAAAAAAATTCAATCCCTGTTTTCTTTTCATGTCAACACCTCCCTTAGGAGCGGATTACAAAATCCAACCCACGACAAAATGATCACAAGCGCTCGCAGAGCCCAACAGTGATATAGAGATTCACTGCAGTCAAATAAAGCTGGTTTAAAAGTGAAGAGTTAAACAAACATTCAGCACAGTACACAAATTCATTGTCTGTCTCCCATAACAAGATGACAGCCTGGAGCTTCTCTCATTTTGTTGTGTGTGTTGTTTTTCTGTCAAACCACACATGAATTATGTACACATCAGCCATTTCATCGATGTCATCAATGAGTTTATTTGTCATGCAAAACAGCAACTCTGCCCATTTACACATTCCTTCAAGGGCATCTTGTACTCTGTTGTCATACATCTGTATCTGTCTTCAGAGTAATTGGCCTGTCTTGTGTGGTGTTGACTGGGCTCGTCTCTAACTTATGCTTTGTTTGGGCACAGACTTGCAGGCAAAAAGCCTTTTGAATGTAAATGGCATATGGTGTAAACAACAAATAAATCAATTACCTGACCCCTTTAGTGTTTCTATGTACATCGCACAATGGAAGAGTACAAAATAACCACAATAAAGGTGTGAGACATCAAAAAACAATAAGGTGCGATTCTGCATCAACAGTTTCAGCATTCAAATTTGTATTGTAAACACTTAAATCCAGTGAAGAGGAGAGACTTGGCTTGTTATAGCACAAATGTGGGACAAATACTCCCACTCAACTCATATAAACACAATGAAAACCGCCACTGTCATGACGTTAGCCATTTGAGCATTTACTTATTTGTCTGCTCACAGAATCTAAAGTGGTGGTAGAGCATATTAAACCTCTGGAACAGCGGTCCGTGACATTCAGTGTTTTTTATTTTTTTTGCATTGTTCAGTATCGCACAAAAATACAGTACATCTGTAATGCCGTACATTTCATGTTTGCTTTCATCAGGCATGTCATTGTACCTATTTCAAACTCTATTAATGTGCATTGTAATGACTCCCAGTCACACTGCACATACAATACTGTATGTTGGAAATATTTACAAATACAAATTCACATTGACATAGCACTATCCCGAGATACCATACTATTCTAACCAAAGAACATCTCCCACATTTCTAATCTCTCTGAATGAAATGACAAAAAAAGAGTAAGTGGTTGATTTAAGGAATTTCATTCAAATGTATCAGTGAATTCAGGAAGCAACCGCTTTTGTTTTTGCACAATCCACAGTATATGTACAGTGGATCAAAGTCACAGCAGCCTATCTGACGTGCAGTATGTAAAAGGCAAACTTCTGGCTTTACATATGATTTACATACTGTGTGTTCCTGGTGTTCATTTTCTTTGGTCACACAAACAATATATAAGATATATATATATAAAATATCCAAGTTTTCATTTGAAAATGGAAAACAACTCCATTATTCAGTTTTTCGATAACTTAGACCAGGTGGGTGAAAAAGCTAAAACCGTGTCATAATTTAGGGGAGGCAGCTATGGTTCAGTTCCATATATGTCCAGGCCATTGACAGCATCAGAGGTCACAACCTCCTAAATTTCAGCCAGAAAAGGCAGCTGGATTTTCAACATGAAAAGAATTTCAAAAGTTTGAGACTAAGAATCATCTCTAAAAATGAGAAGCCAGGAGAAAAAAGAAAACCACTTATCCAATCACTCTTTGTTTGGTCCAGTAATGGAGCTACGTCCTGCAAAGGTTTCACACTGCCATGTGGAAAACAATTTAAAGTGCGTCCTCCATCAGACGAGACAATCCCACATGTCATGGGTCATAGGTCAAAGTTTGCGTTAGCAAGAAGTAACACTTATGGTTAAAAAAGGTGCTGCAGAGCCAATCCTTGGCTGAGCTCACATGACAGATTATTATTATTTATATTATTTTGGGAATTTGGGAAAGTACACACACTGGGTTAAGTCAAGCTTTTTTCTTGGAGGTGAGAGGAGACAGTTTTCTATCTCTATTCTTTATTTTAACCTGCCATTTCTTTGGCTTGAGGTCTTATAATATTAAAAACCAGGATGACTGACGTTACCAGACTAGCTGGAGCTCTTACGTCCCTGTCCCGGAGAGCTGGCTCTGACTCTCTTGCTCTGTGCTGGCAGCTTGCTCATCTTGTCCTTTAGGCCCTTGAGGTTGTACAGCCTGCTAAAAGTGAAGCTAAATGGAGCACTTGGTTCTTCCTGCCAACGTGCTTCCTGCGGTGATGCCGTCTGGTTGTGGGAAGGAGGATGGAGCTGCGCCTCTCTGTTAGAGTGCGTGTGGCGAAAGGAGCCCGGGGATTTTAAGTAAGGATGTTGATTCTGCGACTGGCCAGCGACCATCTTGCCCTGCGCTGCCAGAGGCGGTCGGGAGAGGAGGCTGTGCTGGCCGCGGGGGGCTTCGGCTTGCTTCCTCCCTGCTGCAGACCCGACAGCCCTCGCCGTCACTGGAGGAGGGGGTGTGGATGGCGGTTTGCGAGGGGATGAGGTATTAGCCAAGACCTGGAAACTACTGTGGAGCGCCTTGCTTTCTGCCTGGTTCAGCTGACAGCTTCCCCAGGGACGAGGCTGGGTGGCTGAGAGGGGTCGAGGGGGTCTGGATGGTCGGGAAGGGGAGGGCCCTCTACTGTCTTGCTGCTGTCCTCGAGGGGTTTTGGGAGAAGTGTGCAAAAGCTAGAGAAGAGAAGAGACTGGAGATAAGAAGAAATGTATAATATATGTATGATGAGGTATCAATACATTTGACTGGGGTTAATTATAACACCAATGTCTTTTAATGTATTCTATTAGTGTGCTGGCTTACATACAATGCAGCGTAACAAATTTTGCACTTACAAAGGCAGTGCCGAGCGATGGAAAAGAGAGGTACTTGGGTGCAATCGTGAGATCTGTTTTATTGCGGCTCTTGTTAATCTTACATGACAGAACAGAGTTAAAACATGCCAGCAACACTTCCCTGACTTGTAAGGACTATTGTTAGATAAAAAGCGTAGACTTAGTTCAACGGCGAGTGAGTTAAACTACGGCATAAATGTGAAACCATCAATCTTTTACCGATTCATCAATATTGCATCGGTGTGTGACTGCGTGCGGTGCCTCATTAAAACTATGTCACTTTAATTCACACAGTCTCCTTGTTCAATAATGAACAAGTATCGTGTGCTTCAAAGTTAGTGATGCACTGCTGGCGCATACTCAACAGACCTAGACACACACACACACACACACACACACACACAAGAAATGGTAACCTTGCAAAATACACTGCATACACAGTTCATTGAAAGATCATTTTGGTTAATGCAACTCAAGGTTCATTTTCATTAAACGTTAGCTTATTAGTGAAAAAAGGTTCAATTAAAGGAAAAGTTTGATAATTTGAGAACATTTTTTTATAATTTTTGCTGAGAGTTAGATGAGAAGATTGATACCACTCTCGTGTCTGTATGAAGAGGGGTGGGCATCGATTTGATTTGAACAATTCTTACTCCGATTGTTGTTTACGATTACGGTTCTAATCGATTCTTGATTGCGATGCAATGGTGATTTACAGTTTTACCAGGCTGTTTTTTTTCTCACCAGGTGAGCTATAGGTCACCCCCTTGGAACCGATTCCAAGTTGGAACCGGTTCTCGATGCCCAATCCTATGTATAAAGCTACCGCAGTTAGCAGTTGGCTTATTTAGCTTAGCACAGCGTCTGGAAACAGGGGGAAACAGCTTGCCAGGTTCTGTCCAAATGTAACAAAATCTATCTACCAGCAGTTGTAGACTTATTTAGACTTGTTTAATCTGTACAAAAAACATTGGAGTAAAAACGACAAATCATCCTTTTACGGGAGTGTCCTCTTGCCTGGCAACTGTTAAAGCCCCCTGTTTCCAGTCTTTGTGCTAAGCTAAGTTAGCCAGCTGCTGGCAGTAGATTCCTATTTTCGGTACAGACAGTCTACAGAAATGTATCAAACGTGTACGAGCGGTATCAAAATTCTCATCTAACTTTCGGCAAGGAAGCAAATCAGCGTATTTCCCATTAAACTTTTTCTGTAAAGCTTAAATCCATCATTTTTAAAAGTAATATGTCATTATTATGTTATCCTTTGGCATGGTGCAGTGTGGTGAAATACCGCCAGAATTATCAGTGACTGGCGAAACTTTCTCCACTATTCAGAAATGTTTTATCACTTAATACATTCATATTCACACCTTAAATCTAACTTTTTTACTGCCGACATCGAGATAAAATATCTGCACAAATATTATACTTGGTGCTGTAAAAATGCAAAACTGCTGAATGATGATGAGTTCTCTTCATTTAGCTCAGGTAAACTACTGTCACTACCACTTTTTATGAAATATAAAGACTTACACTAGGTCCCCCTTAAAAAGTGGGTAAACTGTGCTTACCCTTTACATCACTGGTGTACGCTGAACAGAATACTGCAAAGTTCAGAAATTAGAAAATTAAAGAAAATTTCAATTAGATTACCTGCACAGTGGCTTCAAGAGCTATTTTTGATGCTGATGAGGAGAATTACTTTGAATATAAAGATGCAAACTTCCGCCACCTTACTGTTCATACCTTCTGTCCATCAGTCTCTGTGGCTGAATGGGGCCTGTCTCTCCTCTCCACACTGCTGGGACCTGATGGCGCCTTGTCAACTGCCTTCTCTTTGTCTGCTCTCTTTTCCTCAGAAGATGCCTTCTTTGGTTGAAGGTCACCTGTGGGCAATTGCTTTAGCTCCGTTCTTTCGTTGGTTAATTCTCCTGGGGTCACTCCTCCGTCGACCGCTCTCCCTGCTGGCGAATGGTTCAGCGCCATCTCTCTCTTCGGGGCTTGGTATTGGGCCTCCTCGTTTTTTTCTACTGCCTCTGTCAAATCTTTACCTTGTTTAAAACGGTCGGCTGTTCTCTTAGCTTCCTCGCTGCCTCTCGTCTCCGTCCCCTGGTTATCCCCCTCTGTCCTCCTCTCTGCCGCACTCAGTTTTCTCCCCTTTTCATCCTCTTCTCTCCCACCCTCTTCTTCATTTGTGCTTTCTTTTTCCTCCACCATTTTAACTTCCTTCTCAAGTAAAGAAGACGAAGAGGAGACTCCAGCAGGCCTAGACAAACTCTGTGTTTCACTGCTCGAGGTATTCCTGTCTGTAGTGCCTAATGTAGCAGCACGAGTGTTCGAATTTGCGCGTGCAGGACTGCTGGTGGTGGTTGTATCATTTGGAGTATTTGTGTGCGTAACGCAAACACGATCCTCTGTCCTCCCGTGGTTGCTGGAAGCTGCTCGCTCCAAAACAGCCTCGTGGAAAGGAGAGTCGTTACATTCGTAAAACGAATCCTCTGAGGTGGTGGACAGAGCGGAGTCCGCTCTTGGTGAGAAATACTCGTCGGGCGTAGGCGTTCGAAAGTCTGGAGTGTATGACCGCGGATCCGGCGTGTGCGTTCGTGAGTCTGGGGTGCTGGGCGTAAGTGGAAGATACCCGTCTGGAGTTGGAGTGCGTATGAGAGCTGTGAGTGAACGTGGTTCTCTTTCAGGCGTCATCGAACGTAAGTCTGGCGTGAGTTTTTCGGGGAGACGTAAACGCAGGGGTCCTTCAGGTGTGTGCGTGCCGCTCCGTGCTTTAGGAGATTGTTCTTGAAAGCTGCCCTGTGTGTTATGTTTTGCAGCGGGCATGTTGTCTGTTGTGTTGTCTGTGTGTTGTGCTGGTGTGAAACCTGGATTACCTTGTGTGTCTGCGACTGATGTGTGTGTGCTGTCACCAGCACTGTCTTTGGATAAGTGTGTGGAAGAAACAGGAGTGTGTGTTGGAGCTTTTATGGAATCCACAGTCTCTAATGTATCTATATCTTGTGGCATCAACTCACTATATGATATTCTCTGAGGTGCATGTGCTCTTGCAAGGTATGTTTTGCCTTCTGTCACACTCTCACTTTTTTCACTTTGTCCTTTAGAAAACTCACAGCCTGTTAAAGCTCTTTCTGGAGCCTTTATCTCTGTCTGTAGTGTGGCTTCACAGTCTATCTGTGGGGTTAATTTGCAGTCTATCGACGTCAAAGTCTTGGGTTCGACATCTTTTGGAATTATTTCTTGACTATTCAAACTCTCTGCCTTTGGCGCATCAGCAATGAAAACATGAGACTGTTCTTCTGGGTTGTTTCCAGCAACAAACTGCATTCTTGCAATGTCATCATGTCGTCCAACTACTTCCTTCTTTGTCGCTTGGGAAGTCCCACTCTGTTTTTGCCGTGGAGCTCTTTCTGTGTTCTCTGCAGCTTTCTGGGCTCTTGTCTCGCTTCCACTGTTGTTTGTTGTCTCAGGCACTTTTTCTGGCGATGTCTGCGCCACGGTTGCTACATCGGGCTCATCGTGGACCGCGAGCGGCCCTATGCTCGCCTCAGGCCTCCTGACAACACTTAACTCCGGCAGCTTCTGGCCATTGCACATGACGCCACCTTTGATAACCAGCTGGAGTGTACGAGGTTTAGGG
Organism: Perca fluviatilis; assembly: GCF_010015445.1. Classification (NCBI taxonomy): domain Eukaryota; kingdom Metazoa; phylum Chordata; class Actinopteri; order Perciformes; family Percidae; genus Perca; species Perca fluviatilis. The sequence goes on along the minus strand of NC_053126.1, from coordinate 8,026,812 downwards.
ATGGGTGGGGTTGAGTTCAAACATGGGGATGGTGAGGAAGAGGGAGGGGGAGGATTGAGGGGTGTAAGAGCAGAGGTCAAAGGAGGAATGGAGGAAGAAGAGCTGATGGAAGACAAAGAAGAACAGGTACCGGGAGTCGTGCTTGTAGTAATGGAGACATAATTGTTTTCAGAAAGGGAGGTTGAACTGACAGACGGAGAGCGCGTGGCAGAAGCGGAAGAGGAGGACATGTGGCTGTTGACGGTGGGAGTCTGGACGTTAGGGGTCATGTCAGAGACGTTTTGTGGCTGCGTGTGTGATTCTGTATGTGGCAGCACCGTCTTCGTTTGTGTCTGTGATTCTGTGTTTGAGTCAGCGGGACACAGTTGTGGGGCGTGTGTACTGCTCGACTCCCGGACATGCGACTTGTTCACAATATCATGTTGTTGTGTGTTTAAATCACTTTCTGCTTCTTTTTTAGTGTTCGATCCGGGGAGGGTGGTGACAGTTTGTGTGGTGTGTGAAGGCCTCCCAACGGTAGGAGTGGATGCTTTGCTGCTAGATTGGCGAGGTGTGTTTGCACTGAGGGGCAGTGCGGTGTTATGGCTTGTATCTTGGTTGGTGGGTGTGTTTGAGTGCCGTTTGCTCTCAATGTTGAGAGTCTTAGTCGTGTCTTTGTCGGATTCACACTTTGGTCCAGATGCAGGTGATTTCTGTGCAGGTGCCTCTGCTTTGCCATTCAAGTCACCAGGCCCTGCATTGACTTGTGTTGGCTGTGCTATGCCTACCAGCGACTCTTCAGCCTTTGTTTTATCTTGTGCTAGTTGGAGTTTATTCATCTCCTCATATTTAGCAGTAAACTGTCTGGGCTTGGCGACTTCTGGCAGGATTTCCTTAGGCATGCTGAATGGACTGCTAAACCTGACCGCTTGGCTGGTTTCAAACATCTCAGATCTCTGTAGATGGACCTGATTCGGTTTGCTGGCATCACGAATGTTAATGAACCCAATTACATCACTGGGGGGATCAGGTTCTGGCCAGGTGGGCAGGTATGACATCAAGCATGCTTTCTCTAGATTGCTGAGTCCGGGGTGGATGGAAGGAGTCTCCTGTATGGCTTCTTTGTTAGCCCTACTCCGCCACCCGTTCTTCGTTTCTGGGTTCTTGGAGTTCTTTGGATTTTGGGACTCTTCGGGGCCAACAGAAGGGGTGGGGCTGGGCTTGCCTAAGGTAACCAGAGCATATTTGGGGCTGTTCAGTTTCCTTGCAATATCAGCAGAAAGAGGGGCTACTGCGACTGGCGGTGGGAGGGCCTCCAACTCAGGTTCAGGCTCCGTGGCGACCTTCCGGAGGTCAGCCAAGCTGGAGGTTGAGTAGAGGATGCGAAACAGCCTGTCGAAGGCTTCCACTGCCTGGCCTGTAACCACGGTGATGAGACTTGTGTCCAGACGCGATGACGTCCAAGTGAAACTACAGAATATACAGCAAATACAAAGTTAGACTACTTTGAAGTAAAACCAAGACATTGCAAAACAAACTTCATAAAATAAGTATAAATAGCAATAACTGAACCAGGCTGACAACTGGGGCAACTATGCATATATGGTGGATGGTGTACAGCCTCCAATTAGTGTGCAGAGCCAAAAGTAAATGCATAATTGTCCATTTACTTAGGGACTGCACAGTAAATGTATTTGTTTTTGTTGTACATTGAATACATTTATAACCTGTTTGTCTAGTGTGTAAATAATGCTACTGAACCTGAACAGACACAGTGCATTCTTTATTCGCATCTATCCATGCCACAAACAAAGACAGGTACAGCACACAGAGACACACACACACACACACACACACACACACACACACACACACACACACACACACACACACTGACCTGTACGACCCAGATACAGCTTTGTCTCCATCAATGAACATGAATCTGTGTCCCATTCGCCCTGTGACTTTGGTGCAGGACCGAGTGTAGAACTCTGCTCCATCTGTGCAGCGTACACGAAGGTTCTGTAACACACATTGATAGATGTCATGTCTTCTCCAGATTCAGAGCTAACTTTATAACCTGGGACCTGCGTGATGTAGAGTTGCAAAACAATGACAAGGAAAACTAACCAGAAATTACAATCACAACAAATATGCATAGCATTTAGTATCAAGAATACAAAGAACAAAAGTTATTTTTTATAATTTCATGAGGTGATGTTATCTTCCTTTTGGAATATTTGTTGGCTGATTGATGGCCAGGGTACTGTATATGTAAATTAGGGTGACCAAACGTCCTCTTTTGCCCGGACATGTCCACTTTTTACCTACTGTCCGGGTAGGTAACTTTTGTTACAGGTTGTTACAGATTTTATTTTATTTTATTACAGTTATTTTTGCACCATTGAAGCATAATAAAGCATGTTCAGTAACCTCTGAGAAGCCTGGCTGAATTTGTCTCAAGGCCGGGTCGAGTGTCCTCTTTTTTGGAAATCAAAATATGGTCACCCTATGTAAATAAAATGAAAAGGGCAGGGATACTGCACAGACCTGTGTATTGTCTTACCAGCACCATCCTCTAAACTACTGTAATGTGATCAAAGCATTCAATTATGCTCACAATGACACTTGTAAAGCATATGTTATGTAGACAGTTTTTCACGTGCACAGCTAACCCTACAAAATAGAAGTTTTAACAAACTGTAGTCTGTATGTGTAACCCACAACTGTTTGTTAGAAATATAAGTACTTTTAATAAAAACCATGGTGCCATACTTAGACGGTAGGAGCAGTAACGTACCACTTTCCACCCTAAATTTAAGCACATCGCTCCTCTGTTTCAATCTGCTGATCAATTACACATACCGCATCCAATGTGTGTTACTCTTACACAAACAACATGATGTTAAGTCCCATGGATTCTGAGTTAACCTCTATCTTTTCTTGATTAGAGTGCTGCATTTCACACCATGGACCACACCACGCTCGTCAATTGTCTCGACCTTTGTCGGTCTGTGTTGGAGCTTGCCTGCTTTGCTTATCTCTGTCTGACAAACACGGCACATATACTGTAAAAGATACTTCTGTATCAGGCTTTCCTCCGATTAAAACCTGGTGTCCTGCAGGGCTCAGTTCTCTGTCCACTTAAGATGTTTCCTGCATTGGAATACAAAAAAGACTGTTGCTTTCTTGTTTGGTCCAGCCAGATGAGGTTGCCTTTTGAAAATGTTTCCATAATCCATGATGTCAACACAATCTCATAGTTAAGAATTTAGTGTGATGGATTGCCATTCTGACCGGCCTCCAGGTGTGACTTTATAGCTGTAAAGCAATTTTATTTTTTCAATGAGTGCTAACGTTTAACTAAAGTTCATGATAATAAATGGGTGGTACAGGTAATGGTGCTACATACCTTTCAGATAACAGAATTACACATGAAAGGTACCTTGCGCTAAACACTTTGTCTATCAAGTCATTCTCAGTTCACTCACTTTCACTCTGACTCACTTCATGTCTTTATATAGAACAGACTTGCTTACCAACATCTGTACGAAAATACAAAAACTGCATTCTAATTTTGGCATATGCAGTCCTTTTTTGATGGAATTTGGTTCCCTTAGTTTCCCATAATCCATTATTTGTCCACAGTTGTTTATTGGAGTGTTCAGGTAGTCCTTAAAAACAAGGAAACTCAAACATCATGTGATGCAGGTGTTTAGTTTACGTTGGTAATGAGTCAATGGTACATATAGCAGCCCTGCATGGTGTAAATAATATACCTTAAATATGGGGTTTATTTGTCCGTTAAATGCAAGGAAATGTGGGATCACAAACCGTTAAACAAAAACTGCAACCCAAAATCGCTATCATTCCAAAATATGGCAAATACATACAATGTGATATGTAAAGTGAAATACAGTTTCAGCATGACTGTGTTGTCCGCCTGACATTGTTTGGTAGTAGATGTCCAGCTCTTGATAGGCTGTTTGAGGTCCCCCTAGAACATTTGACTAACACACCATTACTTTGGTTGTTGTGAGTTTAGATTTAGACCATCTCATTTGGGGAAGGCCTTTAGTTCCGCTGAAAGACACAACTTCATGAGCCACGTCTGTATGGAGGGGCCAGGTTCTGAACAATGCAGAATGCAGCCAACAAGTTATATAACCAGCTGTCTTGATGCAGCCGATTATTCCTGGTGTGGCTTGTCTCACAGTAGAAACATTTTTTTGGTCACACCCTTAACTCTTTTTCCCTCAGTACATTACTTTTGCCAACTGATTTTATCAAATCAGCAAATTGCTGTGTGTATTCAGCTCTAAACTGTATGTTAAGTGGTCGAACCCTCAGTCCACAGCCGAAAGGGTCAAGGGTCACTGTTAGAGTTGAAACCCCACTCAGACTGAAGATTAAGAAGAATCTGGCACCTCTTTGTCAAAATACTCTAATCTCGCCACTTATCTGCTCCTCCTCCCATCCTGTCTATCCACTCCTCCACCTTCTACCTCTTGTCACTTATAGCGCACAGTGAAAACTCACATTTGTCACATCTGTCTTCTACTCTTTCTGCGAGTCATCCTCGATTCAGCAGCCCAGGCTCGAGTCCCCGACATATTGGGAGAGTTTGCGTTAGCTGCATATCACTGTTCCTGGTCATAACTGCCACTTGTACAACTGTACCCTGGGATATCACATGTTTTGGGATGCCACATAGTAGCCACAGTGACAGGATTCTGTCAGAGACTTGCGTAGAAGGATACAGGACAATTTAATGGGCAGATCCCAGCACAGACACAGTATATGACCGAGATATGGATACATAATAATTTATGGCCAAGTGTACTGTAGCTCTAAGTATGCCATCTGTCAAACACGTCTCGTTGAGCTCCATAAAAACCCTGGATCTCTTTGTTAACACCGCGTTGTAAAAAAATACATATCACCAATAATGATATTCGCTCTGACTACAAGTGTCAACATGTGACACCAGCAGAGCCGATTTTGGTTATAATAACGACTGCTTTGCATGTATTTCTGCAACATTTCTCAAGTGTACCATGCCTGAGCGTTACACCTGTGCTACAGAGCATTGTACAAAATGGAAAACAATTCAAGGAAAGCTGTGACACCGGATTTGCAGTCCTAATGCATAGCCATTCTGTGATCAAACATTTGACTAATTTAAACGTAGGGCAACTTGAGGCCATAGTGCACTGTGCAGCTCCATTACTGTCGGCAGGTTTGCACACTGTACTTGGATTTGGGGCCAAAAACATGATTGAGACATCCCTAAGAATGTACATAAAAACAACAAAATACCAGATATTTCAAAAAGCAGCAATTGTTGCAATGAGAATAAAGCAGGTAGACAACCTCACAGCATTGCGCAAATGCATGTGTGTGTTTCTAGTAACATCTCTTGAGGTCTCCTAAATACTGATTTCTGCTACTTCAATGTATCACTTCTTCCGTCCGAATACTGATCCAAACCACTATTTACCTCAACAGTAAATGAAACTTTGAAACATAATAAGTCGGGTTGGGAACCTTCATGGCAACATGGCATCATGACTTTGCGTAAATATATACGCCACTTTCATAAAGCCAAATGGCGTGTTATTTTACGCCATTTTAAGCTATCCACGTGTATGATACACGCTGGAAACAGCTGATGTAAACAGACCCACCGATGGCCTGCGCCCGCGTTGCGCTTATCGGAGAGAACTGCGACACTACTTCGCGAGAACAACGTCACACGCCTGGCAAGAAAAAAAAAATGGTTGAGTTTAGGAAAAGAACACAGGGAAAGGCTTTAGTAACAAAACAGTGACAAAAACACGGAAAATAACGACTAAAACACGCTTACGACAACAACAAATGGTTGGGTTTAGGAAAGAAACATTGGGTAAGGCTTATTAAAAACAAAAAATTTAAAACAAAAAACAGCCGAAAAAATCGCCACACGCGAGGCGCAAACCCGGCTCTCCCAGGTGAAAGTCCTGTGTTTTACCCATCCACCACCCTAACCTACCTCCTTACCCAATCCCCCGTTCCTTTATACCACTCGCTACGGCGGAAATGGACTCGCAATATAGGCCAATGGCGGCCGATTTGCGTTGATATACACGCAAAAATGCGATTATGCGTCTTCATAACATGCAAAAACGGAATACAAATTGGCGTGTCATACATACGCCAATTCATGAGATCAGTCTGTTCATGGAAATGATCCAACCCCGCCCTACTGTATATTGGGTTATCTAAATGGTTCTCCTATAGGAAGGAGGAACAACGCAGCAGCACTGAAGCAAGCAAGTAAAAATTTTTCGGGCGCTGCATCTTTTGTGTTTGCCTTTTGTCTGTTGCCTGCTGTGTTCAGACTCGATTACATTCAGGAAGTGTCTTTTTTAAGAGCAGATACAATAAAAAAAAGGGGAGTTCATATATACGACTGCGTGAATTTGTTGATAAAAAACCAAGCGTAGCAATACATAATAATATTGAGGAGGTGACGCATCGTGACGCATCGTGATATCAAATCAATTCGAATCGCCGACAGGATCATCGTAATCGAATCATGAGACCAGTAAAGATTCACACCCCTGTGGCCTACCATCTACAGAAACATTTTTATAGGCCGACTTGGCACCTTGATCAAAAGATTAAGTCAAGAATACAATTCATTGAAGATAGTGTTGTATTTTGTCTTACTTACTTCTACGTGTTCCAACATGCCTAAAATGTGTTTTATAACTCGTGTTTTTCATGGTAACCGGCCAATTATGGAATAAAAACACTCAAAGTACGAGAATTATCTATGGTACAGTGCCAGCTGGGAGGATTTGTAGGTTGTTGTTGTGTGTGTGTGTGTGTGTGTGTGTGTGTGTGTGAGAGAGAGAGAGAGAGAGAGAGAGAAATAGAGAAAAAAAAGAAAAAGAAAGAAGGTAAGAAAGAAAGAAAGAAAGAAAGAAAGAAAGAAAGAAAGAAAGAAAGAAAGAAAGAAAGGAAGAGATTGCATGTGCTTTCACTTATCCATGCTAATAAAAACCTCTTGACTTCAGTTATTTGTCATTCTTTCAAAAGATCATTTGTTCTACAACAGTGCCTTACAGATGTATTTCCCCCCACCCACTATCCAAAGGTCAAAGATTCACTCTCCGTTAGTAAAACATTTACTCTATATAGAATTGGAACTAGGACATTTTATCCTTTAACAATTGATAATGAACTTTTCACTGGTTATCATGACAAACGCCAATATATGTCTTACTCAGTCTGCCCAACAGCGTGATCTAGAGCAAAATAAGGCCAGATTGCCATGAAATTTGATTTTTTTTTACTTCACTTTAAGTATACAACTAATCTTTGGTCTTTGATGCTAAACGTCAGAGCGGCGCTGTCTCACCTTGAGGTGACCCGGGTGCATGTTGGCTCTCTGACACATGGACAGGAAATGAGGTAGTGTTGTGCGTGCCAGCAGGATGTAGACCGAAACCTTCCTCTTGACGCCAGCATCTAGCAGATCTCTGAAGATGTCGACATCAGTGAACACATCCATCACCACTGCTATTACCTGGAGACAAACACGCACAACTTACATTACACACATGGTAAAATCCCTATGACATACATGTCATGCATACACAGTTTATGCTTGCAAGTAAGTAAATACATGCTCATACTTTATATTACGTCGCAGTAGGATCAAGCCTCAGGCTAGGGCTGGGCAATATATCAATATTATATCGATATTGATATATAAGGCTAAATATGATCTTAAATTTTGGATATAACAATATTGTAATACAACATAGGTGTTGTCTTTTCCTGGTTTTAAAGGCTACATTATAGTAAAGTGATGCAATTACCAGACAGAGCTGTTCTATTATGTGCCTTTACCCACTTAGTAATTATGTCACCATTACTGGTGATTATTTATCAAAGATATTGTGTAAATATTGTGAAAGCACCAATAGTCAACCCTACAATATCGCCGCACTATCGACATTGATGTATTTGGTCAAATATATCGTGATATTTAACTTTCTCCATATCACCCAGCTCTACTTCAGGCGTGACGTCACTGTGAGTATAAAGTTTACTCTTTCCTGCCAAGACAAATAAGATTCAAGCTGTTCCACAGGTTTAAATAAATCATCACACACAACTTTTCCTGAGCAAAAGAAATTTTATTTATGCACATTCTCCCAGGTCTCTAATGATATGACCCATATATCTTTTTTTTGGTCAGAGGCTCTTCAGGGAAATGCCCATTGGATGTTTTAGTCAAGTAACACTAAGAACAGCTGCTTAGAAATAAAAACATGTCACATAAACTTGTGTCTTCGGACGAGTCAGCCGCATGAACTGACATAAGCTCACACTTATATACATGATAATGCGCATAATCATGCAAATATACAACATAACAGACCATGTTAGTGTGCGGCACTTCTTTTAGTCCCAGATAATAAAGCAGTTTAATCAAGTTGCACTTTACTCTTTGTTGTCTCATTTGGTCAACAGTCTGTACTCTGACCTCATATGGACTGAGAGCTATGGCTGCTCATGGTAACATTATGTCAACATTACAGTTAACCTTTTAAATGGGTAGAGTAGGTCAGGTCAATGAACACACCAGACATTCATTCATGCATAAGCAACACTGGAGAGCACAGATACAGCACAGACAAAGATATAGATACATATATCGACTATATATGCCTATATAGGTCTTATGTTAAGCAGACAGAGCTAAACAGAGATTAATATTTTCATTAATCAAGTAGGCTATCTCAAATAAGGGGAAAACACCTTCAACCGGTTATAGTCTACACATATGTTTAATTGTAAGTTATTATTTGTATGACTTAACATTGCTGTAGGCCATATGAAATGAGTTACTTACTGAGAAACTTTAGGATATAGGCCTAGCAGTCTAATTTGTTTCTAAAGTGAAAATTAGGGCTTAAGCATAGACCTACAGTACATCGCAAATAGTGGCCCAACATACCTTTTGCGCCTGCGCAATCATTTTTCTGACAACCTCTTTGATGTGCGCCTGACCCTCCAGGGGTGGCTGCGCGTACACAGTAGTGCGCGTCACCCCCCGGTAAGACACGCTGTCCGGCCAGCCCAGGTCCATCTGCGGGATGGACGTATCCGACAAGTCGGGCCAGTAGTGCAGCGACAGCGGGGGCTCGTCGTCCTCGGCATTCTCCGGAAAGAGATCCGTGCCCGGGTCATAGGGCTTCACCGCCTCGGCGAGAGTTTCCAACTCCGGGTCCGAGAGGAAGCCGCGCAGCTCGCGAGCCTCCAGGTACTTAACAAACGCCTCGCGACCATCCCGCAGGAACGTCTCCAGCGCGAGCCGCTGGTCTTCGCAGTACAAGAACTCCGGTTTGGACTCGTGCCTCCGCGGGTTCACGTGGTTATCGTCCAGGCACTGTATCTGGGACAGAGCCATGTCTCCAGCACAAAATAAGGAACCACTTAAACTTAAGAAAATAATAATAATAACACCAAGTATCACGGCACAGTTCCTCTCCTAAACCTATGTAGACTGTGGGTAAAGAAAGCAGCTTAAAATGTTCTAATTGCTCATCTGTGGTTTAAACAGCTGAGCAGTTTAACTCCAGACTTGTTACACATAACTTCATGTGGTCCCCTTCTTCGGTTAGCCATGTAATCCCTTTCACCGGCCATGACGCATTAACACTCCGCCATGTCATTCCCAGTTCCAAATGAACGACTTAACCGTCCAGAGAGAGTGAATGAGTGACACCCCGCTGACGGCACCGCCCGACAGGTGTGACCCTGACAGGCAAAACATCCACCCACAAACGAAAAATGCGCACCTTTGCCACGTGACCTGTACAGCTTTCCTACCGCGCGCGTGTGTGTGTGTGTGTGTATATATGTGTGTGTGTGCGGGCACTGTGGAACGAGAAGTGGCCGGAGAAATAAGTTAATTAACGAGGAAACCCCTTCCCTTCTCAAAACCTTATTAAATCATTAGAGTGGCAGTTCATCAATATGAGGCATCGCATGAAAACCATCAGCAGAACATGCATACCTGTGCAGTGCCGTTTTACCTGTTCTGTCATGTTTCCTGCCAGGAGGAGAGAGCCACAAACCATTTAAACAGATCAAAATGAAGCACATAATTGCTTCATAGAAAGGAAAAAAAAAACAAGATGAAGAGATTAGGATGGGATTAATGGGATCTAAAAACATTAACTGGAGGAAACATACCATATATTCGTATTAATTAATTAATTTATTATTATAAAATAAGCATAAGAAAGTACAGTTTCTTAAACCAAAATGACATGTTAACCTACCCAGGGCATCAAAACTGACATTTGAACTCTGTAGTATGAGTTTTACATTCTGTAGAAACATAAAAGCACTCAATGTGTGTCAGAGCTTCAACTAAATTCCCAGACTTGATAATACTAAGAAGTTAATAGTTTTTTTATATATATATATATATAGTTTATGCATCCTCATTAGCTGCTGTTACAACAACAGCATCTACTCTTGCTGGGGTCTACATAATGTATTTACAATACTTCAGTGAAAAAAAACAAAGAGACATGACAAGTAGCATCTGACATCCATACAAGACTCAACAACGCTCACGAAAATATTAAGAAGAAACAAGTTAAATGTACGAAACCCTTCACAATAAAAGACAACGTAACATGTCTTCTCAAGAATCAACAGCCTTGAGGTTATACGACGCAGTTTCATGAGCGTATGCAAACTTTCAATTACTTAAAATTGGTAAGAACTCACTTATCATAAATTACAGCCTCACGATGCAGCCTGCATTGATCTCTGCAGATGTGTGGGATGTAATTACATGTCATTAGATAATCTATAAAACTGTGGGACACAGAGATTACAGTAAAGGCTGAAGGTTGACATGTCTGTTACTTCGCAGTAAGGAGGTAATGGAACAGTCACTGTTCCATTATTAATGTGACTACTATCGCCACTGTTCATCACACCCCCAACCGGCTCGTCAGACACCGCCTACCAAGAGCCTGGGTCTGTCCGAGGTTTCTTCCCAAGAGGGAGTTTTTCCTCGCCACTGTCGCACTGCTTGCTCTTGAGGGAATTACTGGAATTGTTGGAATTGTTGGGGCTTTGTAAATTATAGAGTGTGGTCTAGACCTACTCTATCTGTAAAGTGTCTCGAGATAACTTATGTTATGATTTGATACTATAAATAAAATTGAATTGAATTGAATTGAAAAATTGAATATAACCTGCTGCTCACTGTGACGTCATCCGTCGGTATGTCTGTACGTTTGCGTGCTGTCGGGCTAACAGGAAAAAGGGAAAAAACTTTAGGGAAGTGGTCAGAGCTTGTGGTAAATGTTGGTTGCGCTGACAAAGTAACAAACTGGGATGTTAGTTTTGCTGCAAAGGTGTAATTCTAAAATGTTCCTACCACTAACATTGAGAAAGGGACACAGCTTGGTTTGTCTTCCTGATTCCCTTTTAATTATTTCCAACTTCCTCTCTATCTGGTTGTCACTGCTGATCACACGATGACCAAATTACTGGCTGACTCATCAACTGCCCCACATATTTTTTTGATTTATTGCTCTTGCCGATCAGCCGAATATGACCAAGTATCTTTCAAACTGTCCTACTGGTCGGCTGGGTGTTGGACTGGTTTGCAGGCTGATCGCGGTTAGACCTTCTTTCAGTGTCAGGGCCTCAACAGCCAGAGGCTGTCAGTCAGTCAAACTGGTTCAACTGTTTTTTGTTGTATTTGCTTGTAACGCCTTTGCCTATCATCTATGTCACAGCTCACGCACCGTGCTCTTTTACTGTCACTCTTTCACATTTGGTATTAATGACACACTGCCCTTCCATCTTTTCTCAGTAGCATCTGCTTCCTCCCCTATTTTTTTTGTCTCTCACTGTTTTTCACCCTTTAGCATTTTCTAATCTCTATCCTGTCTCATTCCACTGCTGTCTAATAACTCTGCTTTAGTTTCCCTCCTGTTCATCTCACTTTCTTTCTCTCACGTGTTACATTCCACTTTTGTTCTTTGTGACAGCTTGTCTGTGACGTCCAGTATTCTTATGTTGCCTCACCTCTGGTGTATGACAGAAATATGTCATAGTGAATGTTTTTCGGTGTCTCACACACACTCACACACACACACACACACACACACACACACACACACACACACACACACACACACACACACACACACACACACACACACAAATACCAAAAGCCCTTTATCAATCATACAAACACTTCAAAGTGACTCAGCAGTTTTTTTAAAAACTCATTTCTCCTTCTCCCCTGCTGGATGCCAGTGGTTTATTGACTAACTGTCATTGACAAGCCAGATGTGACTCTGTCAGTGTTAATTAAAGAAGTGGTTTGTTAAAAAAGAAAAAAACAGAAGAGGAGACAAAAGAGTGAAAGAAAACAAAACAGAAGTGATTCAGTCCAGAGGATTATGGGATGTAACCCCTGTTTCCTGCTTCATTTCAAACATGACATCCTGGTGAGAGAAGCAGCGATGCATTCCTCGCATAGTACAAGTCGACTGTCAGAGTACGCTGCGCTTACATTCTTAAGGACATATATATGCATACAGTGTGTGTGTGTGTGTTGTGTGTGTGTGTGTGTGTGTGTGTGTGTTTGTCATCGGGGGCTGTTCAGTCGCACACATAAACACACTTAGACATAATACTTATTGTTGTTAAATGCCAATGAGATCTCTTCTGGCGTGTACATGAGCTACGACATTTAAAATCAGGTTGTCACACACTAATTCAAATATCATTACCATATTAATTTTGTAACACAGTATTAAATGCACTTCAGTGACACTTCAGAAGTGTTTGAAGGGCTGCAAGTAATGATTATTGTCATCATTAATGTAACCGTTATCATCACTATTGTATCCCTTTTTGGGGGGGATTAATCGTTTAGTCTGTTAAATATTGGAAACCAGTACAAAATTTCCATCGCAAGTTCATAGAGCCAAAGGTGCAAATTGCAGTTTTATCAAACTAAGCATACAAAATGTAAAGACATTCCATTTACAATGGTGTTGAGTAGAGAGAAGCAGAAAAACTGGTACCAGCAAGAGGCAAGAATAGACCATTTTACTTCATAAAAGCCTTTAACTATTTATCAATTAAAACAGTTGGTAATTCATTTTATGTTAGTTGACTTGCAGATGAATTGACAATCGTTTTTAATCGTTTCAGCAATAATTGTGTGCACAAAAAGGCTTTTCGTGCACGGTGCATGACACTGGGTGGCCACCTTATGCTTACAGTGAAGGTACGGTCACATTCAACTTCTTCCCCATTCACTTCTATTGAAGCCAGCACTACTGACAAATCCAAGCATGCCTTTCCATTTTTGGTGCAATCTCCAGCACCAGTTCACTTTGACTGGGCACATGTGCTTGATCGGCCAATAAAAACACTCATGCAATGTGTTCGGAAATCGAGAAGTCATTATTCTAGACTGTTTCATCACCATATTCAGCACGTTATCGCACTGCTAGACAATACAAGCGATCACACTGTGCTTACTCTGTTAAATATGTATTTATAATTTGCATCAGTCACATGACATCGCATCCTTTTTCAAGAACGAGTGTGCGGGCAATTTCGTAAGGATGGAAATATGTGACCGTGCCTTAATGCACAAAATGCACAGAATTCATTCTATGCAATTAACCTGCATTTTGTGGCACACAATGTGAAATGTCATGGCAAATGTCATGAAATTGCAGTTTACACATGGAATGAAGTGGATGTTTGTGCATGGAAGTTCATTCTGCGATATTTAAAGCAAGAAAAGCACAAAAAGGGCTGCATTGCACATTGTGTCATAAAGTGCAACTCAGCAACTTTTGGCAGACACAGAAAAACTGCATCAACAAAGAGGAACAGTGACTGTGATTTGAAACTGTGGACATACTGTATAGTTGGCTACAGCATGCAGAGGGGCTCACACATACTATCAAGTGGAACCTCACATAAACCACTTTTGTGTCAGTGTTTCTAGTCGTTTACCTATTTTTATTTCACAGCTGAAGTGCACTTTCACAGGGTTCAAGTATTCTGTGTACACTCATATATTCATATTACATTTCAATAGACACTTCTTAACAGAAATTAAAGTGTTATTGAACAATAATGTCCAAGCTTCAAATTCAAAGAGGTAAATGTATCACTTTATTTAAATTATTTGTCATTACATGTTAAGGAAGATCGGTCCACGTTCTTACGTTCGTTAACCACATACATTGTGGTTTTCTTTAACCATTCGTTGCAACAGAAACAAAACTTTTTCACAATGTTTTATCTTACTTGTAATATATGTATTCTAAGATTACACATGAATAAGAATAAATACATGGAAACAAATGAACAAATGATTCATAAATTGAGTTGAGCCTATTTGTTTTTAAGCTGTGTATTTTAAAACCAAGTGGCGTCTGGGCATTGTTCACCTCACTGGTCACTTTAACATAGTAACCTCCTTTACTGGTCCACAGAGCACAGGGCTGCACACACACACACACACATACACACACACACACAAACACACACACACACACACACACACACACACACAAACCCATATCCACATGCATTTACTTTTCCTTTGCACATCATAAAGATACTTAAAGTTTGCAAGTTTACATGTGTTCAGACCCACATTTTATACACTATCCCCTACACACACACACACACACACACACACACACACAGCAAGAGGGCAATCTGCTGTGTCAGTATCCTCAGAGTGTCTGGCCCAAATATTCACAACAATGACTCTCTGTGTGTCTCTGTGCTCAGCTCACCGGATCTCTTTCGTGGGAACGGCAGCAAAATACTGGAGCAAATCCTAATTCCTCTTCAGCGGAGAAAACCTTGCCATTCCTCCACAACCTCCTATGGGCCACACTTTTTTCATGAGGTGTGTGTGTGTGTGTTGCTTTTATTCAGCCTGCACCAGTGCTAATAAGCTATATTAATGATTATGCATGGGGATGATTGTCAGTCTGTGTGTGCATATTTACAGTATGTGAGTTCTCCACAGTGTATAGGTCCAGTCATATATATATATATTTGTTTTACATGATTAAAGAGTAAGTGGAGTTGTGGGATCAAGTGGAAGTGATTGATGAGCCTGTAGCAGCTGATTGGGCAAGGCTGGCAGGTGGCATCACGATGGGGAAACGGGAGGAGTCGGTTACATAATGAGCAGTACAGTTGCAGCTCGTCAGTTCTCCAAAAGTGAATGGGAGCAGTGCAGAGCGGGGGAGCAGTGTGAGGAGGGCGGGGTCACGACGGCTCACTGATGAACCTGTGGGAATGGCTGTGTATTTGATTGACGTGCCGGGTCATTGGCAGTGGTAAATGGGCTGGACGTACTCCGGGGGGAAGTACCCTACGTGTCCATGGCAACGGCCCCTCCAGCGCAGCGAATCGGAGCAGTCCATGAGTTCGATGACATCACCTCGCAGGAAGCGTAGCTGGGAGGGGTGGTGGGGGGCGAAGTCGAAGAGAGCGTGGGCATGATGGGGGCGCTGTGGGGGGAAATGAAAGAGGCAGGGAGAGAGGGATGGAGGAAAAGAGAGAAAGAGAGTTAATGAAAAATTGGCCTCACAACTTTTGACTCGGTCTGCGTCTAAACAAAAAAACTGAGCCACACTCTTAAAAATTACATAGTTTTTGTTATTTTACACAACAGAACATCAAGGAAGTAAGCCAATACATTAAGTCAGTGGTTCTTGTCGGGGCTTTCATCAGGAGCCTGAGATGATGCAATAGTAAGACCTTTATTTCATCAATAATGGCGTTTTTCCACCACATGGTACCTGCTGGACTCCCCTCGACTCTACTCGCCTTTTTGGGTTTTCCATTATGAAAAAAAGTCCCTGGTATTAGCCAACAGGTACTTTTTTTAGTATCACCTCCTTTGAGGTTCCAAGCGAGCTGAGGCGATGTCAAAAAGTGACGCGAAAACCTGCAGACTACTGATTGGTCGGAGAGAATCGTCACTAATCACTGCGTCATCACTGCTAGCGACAGATGGGGGTGTCCTGAACAAACCGGCCATTTTTAAATAGTTTAGCCAGCGGAAAGAAAGAAACCCAAACACCCTTTCCTGACCCCGCGAAATATGTAGCTACAGCTATAGCTGCCAGTTAGCTTAGCTTAGCACAAAGACAGGAAAGAAAGAAGGGGAGAGTCAAGCTACCTGTTTCCTCTTCTTTCCAGTCTTCATGCTAAGCTAACCTAGCTGCCGACTGTAGCTTTATATTCAGCATAGAGACATGAGCATCTTCTCATTTAACTCTCTGCAAGAAGAAAGTGCATTTCTAAAATATTGAGCTATGCGTTAAAGGTCCAGTGTGTAACTTGTTTAGTTGTTCATTATCAAAATCTGTGTTGCCCGTTCACAAACTTGTCCTTTTTCATGAGTATTTACCTCCACCATCAATTCGAGTATTTCCTTTTGGCTTGAAATTTAACATTTGCATTCGCAAAACTGGGGTAGACTCTTCTTATATACTGTCAATGGGTAGACATATAGACAGTATGTAAGAATGGACCAACAGATCCCGTTGCTCTGGACGGAGACCAGCGAAGGATGTGAGCGCTGAGCGTTACTGCGCAGCCTCCAACTGAGAGAGACAACGTAAATGTGACGTGAGCAACGTGTCTGAAAGTTGTAAGTCTTCTGGTAGCTGTGCCAAGAGAAATCTCAATCATTCCCAATCTTGCAGAGACGGAGAGCATAGGTATATGTAAGGAGATAACATAGGCACAGGCTAATTATTGCTAACTAAAATGCTAGTTAACATTAGTAATTAAACCTAAACAGCTCATGTAAGTCAAAACCGCCTGCGAGCTTCTCATGTGCAATACGGTAATTCCTCTACTATCTGACACAATCGTTAGCCTATTTTTACAAAAACGTCTGCTACGGAGCCATAACGTGAGGTACAAGGTAATGGAGCCTTTTATACATTGTCGTGTTTCTTTAGAAATAAACAATGGACAAATAGAGTCTTTAAACGCTTCAGATGTAAAGTTATTCGCTGTCAAAGTGACGTCAAAATGAATGGCAGTCAGTGGAATGCTAACGGGAGGTGATCGTTTTGTAGCATCAAAATGGCGCAATAAGAGGTTCGAGTTCTGAAGCGAAGCTCACCCCCTTGGGTAGACACTCCATATTCATGCGCCATCTTGAAATACGTTAGCCGGTAAGGGACATACAGGACATACCCCGTTTTCGCTGTACCATGATAAACTCACAGGTGCTGCTAATGCTGCTAATGGGTATCGCAGCTTCACGGCCCCGGCAAGTTTGAAGAAGGAAACATGGAGGACCACACGTATTCAAAATCCAAATTTCAGCCCAGAAAAAGAAAAAGGAGATTGAAAAGAGCAAGAGACCAGCTTTTTGAAGAGTGAAGGCTACCGTAGCTGGAATACGTACTTTGAACTGCGTGGTGCGAGAGAGTTGATTGCGATATATGATCTCAACGCTAGATGGGAGAAATTCCCACACATTGGACCTTTAAACAAGACTTTGCTGCGTTATTCTCAACACTCCCTGCCCCACTCATCAACAGGATAGGCTAAAGATTTTGGAAACAAAGGTCATCAGTCCATCACAAACACTAAGCTTCTCAGTCTGTGAAAGCATACTGTGTGTTGCAACTAGCCTCTTAGTAGTAAAAACAAAAAAATGTGTGAGAGAGAGAGAGAAGGTAGTGGAAATAAAATGACTAATGTTTGACTATCTTAACTTATTTGTATCTCATATAAGGTAGGCTGTAATCAATAGACTAATTCTTACATGTATAAAAAAAAGAGAATGTGCGATGTCAGGGGTTCGCATGATGTGGCGATGAACAAACACTGAATTATCAGAGAATCTGCAGCTCCCAAGTGTTACAAAGAGAGAACGTTAGTTCAAGGACAAAAACAATTCAAATACAGCCTGCACTGTACAGCCTGCTTGTTGTTACAATCAACAATGTTCATTTTCACCTAAATACCACTATGACAAGGACAAGACTGACAGCTAAGTTATATTTCTGATATAAGATGATGGATTTCATGCAGATGAGAGAAGTTACCTGTTTGGATTTATTATTTTTTAATATTCTCTTAGCATGGAAAATCCAAAAAGTGATGTTTAGAAATCAGTACCTGTTGTTAGACTCATTTACATGTAATAAAATGATATTATTCGTTTTCTTGCCAAAGAATTAGATGTCACAATTGATGCCACTCTATCTATCAATCTTCTCATCTCTCGTCAAGAAAGCGAATAAGAGCATTTCCTAAAATGTCAAACTATTACTTCGTAAGAAGAGAGAAAAAATATTTCTTTGGGCTGTGTACCTCCAGGGACATTTCATATGATAATATATAAAATTATAAAATATTCCCATGATGTTTATATGGTAACACTTTACTTGAAGGTATCGACATGATCGTGACATGACACTGTCATAACTATGACATGACACTGTCATGAACGTGTCATAAATGTTATGAACAAGTCATGAACGTTTATGACTTCTGTTTTTAAGGTTTTTTTCATAACAAGTTGACATTGTTTGGGTTGTCTTGATTATGACAAATTGACATTAATCAAAGTGACATTACCAGAAGTTGTCTTGGTCATGACAAGTTGACATTACATTTGTTTGGGATGTCTTTGTAATGAGAACCTGGCATTAAACAGGATGACATTATGTCAAGTTGTCATTACAAAGACATCTGCTGGTAATGTCATCCTGGTTAATGTCAAGTTGTCATTACAAAGACATCCCAAACACATGTAATGTCAACTTGTCATGACCAAGACAACTTCTGGTAATGTCACTTTGATTAATGTCAACTTGTCATAATCAAGACAACCCAAACAATGTCAACTTGTCATGACAAAAACCGAATGACACTTAATGACAGAAGTCATAAACGTTTATGACTTGTTTAAAACATTTACGACACGTTCATGACAGTTTCATGTCATAGTTATGACAGTGTCATGTCACGTTTATGTCGATACCTTCAAGTAAAGTGTTACCGTTTATATTTACCATCCTGAGACCATTATTTTCAATGCGTGCTAACCTGGCAATTGAAGTTGATTTTGTTTGAATAGATAAATACATCTTGATAAGGGGAGATCTTTTAGATTGCAGCCGCATCTTGTGGTTTAAGTTGGTAAAGAGGGTGTGTATTTCATTAAAGTTGCAAAGCTCTTCTCCTTATAGGCTTTGTTCATTATTTGG
Organism: Perca fluviatilis; assembly: GCF_010015445.1. Lineage (NCBI taxonomy): Eukaryota > Metazoa > Chordata > Actinopteri > Perciformes > Percidae > Perca > Perca fluviatilis. The sequence continues at coordinate 8,007,502 of NC_053126.1, read as the reverse complement.
CTTTATCAGGGCAGAGCAGCTCTACGTGAAGTCGTGAACGGATTAAATAACAAAATTGTAATTTGTGGAGGCCATGAGAGAGAAATGGGAGAAGTAGAGTAAGACACTAAGAGAGACAGGTAGACAGAGAGTAATAAGTCCAGAATGATGTGTGTTAGGATGAGATACGAGTTCACACACACTCCTACTCAAAACAGCGTTCAGTTAAACGTGTGACGTTTTTTGTTATATTTATGTCGAATTGCGGTGAGATGAACTGCTTTCAGTTCAACTTGCCGATGCTGTGCTTTCTCTGTCTCACTGTGTTTTTCTTTGAGTTCACAAAAGAGAGAGTCTTTCTTCTCCCCTGATAGCCGGCCTCCTCTGATCTCTATTGACTGGTGAAGTAAAAGCAGTTTACATAGCAGTATAGCAGAATAAATCGCTATTTTAAGGAGAGCGTCTTGAACTTAACTAACCTCTTAGCTGTCAGTTGCACTCCCACGGAGAAAAGTAGATGTGATATGAACTGTGAGGGAGCTGAGAGACTGGAAAGAATACCAATCTTGTATTTTATATGGGTGTGTGTGTGTGCGCGTGTGTGTGTGTGTGTGTGTGTGTGTGCGCGTGTGTGTGTGTGTGTGTGTGTGTGTGTGTGTGTGTGTGTGTGTGTGTGTAGGTATAGTGTTGCAATTCTGGGCTCTAATTGCTGTGGATTGCTTTGTCTTAGACCAAGGCCCAATATGATGTCATCCAGACTAACACACACAAACACATTCACACACTAACCAGACGGCAGGATTAGGATCAAGAGACACTGACACAATCTATCAATCCAACAAATCTATAAAACCCTCACAGACTTAAACTTTATTGTTTCGCTGATCTAGTCTAGACCTCTTTTTAGTGTGTGTGTGTGCATGCATGCACTCTGTTACTGTGAATTTGGGTGTGAGCGAACATGTGTGTGCAGGCCTCTATTTGATTGTGTGTGTGTGTGTGACAGCACAGGGAAAACCCATTCAGTTTTCCATGCAAACTCGTGAGGAGCAAAGGTTTGGCGAGAGAAATATGGACCGTCCGTATCAGCTGCGCTCGGCTGCCTTGCCTTGTGATCAACGTCCTCTTCAGCGCCTGCTCCGACCCAGAGCGAGCGCTGACAGTGGAACAAATTACTCTGTAACATCAATGGACTACATCCTTAAACTACATTTGTCTAACACACATATACACACACACACACACACACACACACACACACAGTGCCTAAACATATAGGGCAGCAAAAATAGCCTGTGACACTGCCTGTTACCACTCCAAAATGACAAGGTGTCAAAAAGAGGTTGAGGTTTTGCGTGAACAGGCTTTCTGTTTGAAGTGAAATCTTCGAGACACGAGGCAGTGGGGATATGTTGGGAGGAAAATTTAAAAATTATAGATACAGAGAGTTATTTCCCACCCTGCCATCGGGAGATAAGAAGTGATCTAGGGCCACGTAATGAGCTGGTAGTGGAATTAGTTTGGAAAGACCAACCACACAATAGGAGGGAACAGAAAAAAAAAGCACTGCAAAGGAATTGCATGGATTCCGATTAAGCAGGTCCTTGACAGACTAAGTCTGTGAAACTGACCCATATAGTCAAAAACTAAAAGAGACTGTGATCATGTGGTGGTGTCAGAGACAGTGAGGAAGGATTATTTTCGTGAATCATTTCCAGCACATGGGTTGAAGTTTCTCTATAACCCTGTTTTCATGCATTCCTTTAATAATCCAAAGGTCTAAAGGGAGCGATGCAAGAACTAGTTTTTCCAAGTGTTTTTGTGCTGCTAGTGTCACTCCCTAACATTTGGGTGAAGTAAAGATGAAATAGTGTGCGGGTAACTAAAAAAGTGGGTATTCATATTTTAGACACACATAGAGCATACACAACAATGTTGCGAAGACAGGAGTTACGGAATAACTTAGTGGGAATTTAGGTATTACGTACCAGGCAAGAAAAGGTCTGCAACTTGCAAATTAAGTTGTCTTGTAATCTCCCTGGCATCATAATTTATGTAAGTGAAACCTTAATTGAGTGAAGACTTGTTGTAAGGTTTGTAGAGACATGCTCAGTCAGAGACTTTCAGTGGGCGTTGGAGCTTTGTTGATGCCCGAAAGCCAAGACGAAGCCCCACAGATACAAACAAGACAAGTTGACCGTGATTTTAAATAAAATGACGGTATGGATCCAAGCTAATTGTAATCTTTCTAATGTGTTTGTAATCTGCAGATAGCGGAAGGAAGACCTCTGACTTGAATTGCTGATGACCATGATGTGCTTTAAATCTTAAGATAATGAAGAACAGGTAGGATGGAGTTTTTATATGATCTTGTGTCTTTGTTCTGCTGCCAGACCAAAGATAAAGATACAAAAAAACAGGCTGTAGAAACACATTCAGGAGAAACTAAAAGCAAAAATCATTGTATGAAAAAAGCCAGTATCTAAGATGCATTTCAAAAAATTACTTTCAATCATAGGAACAAGGTTAGTCGAGCTTTTGAACTAATTCAAAACTGAGATGAGTCCAAAATCAGTCTCAATTGTCTATTTGTATTGTTCAAATAGACAACAGAAAATGTACAATTTACCACTTAAAGCTCTCATTAAAACAGTTGCAGAGTAAACAAGGCTACAGCTATAAAGCTATGACGAAGCTGCTGTGATCTTATTTGGAATGGCAGATGTTTTCTAAGGCTACATAGCCATGTAGGTAAACACAGCACCTTCATCACGCCACCCCAGCTATGGGGCATGTTGTGATCCAGATACATATTACCTCAAGGCCATGGCAGAGAAACAGTGTGACCTACAGTACAAGAAAAGTCACAAACAGCAATGATACAAGAATACCGTACATATATACATGACCAAAAAAAGAAAAGATAAAGTCATTTTTTTCATGTATCCTGGTTTGTTCATTGGCCAATTCCAGATGGACTCACAATACAGTTTTTAGGACTGTACAACCATGTATGTGAACAAGGTCCACCTGGCATGCAACCCTTATTAGAGCTTAATATTAATATAGAACAGCAAGGTAACCCATGACCATATCAGTCAGACCTGAGGCAGAATAAGTACTGTATACTGCCCTGATGGATTTTACTGTAAAGAAACATATTCCTGATGTGACAGCCTTAATTCTGAGCTTGGGCAAATCCTTCTTCATCATGTAAAGAGACCTATGTAGGACGTATAACATGATAGGATAATGGAATAAAATATGATAGGAAATAAAATGAATGAATGATCTGCTAATAAAGACGTATAATTTCATCTAAAGCTATAATCTGGGCCTTTACACTGAAGAGCAGTGCTGTAATTATTTTGTGCAATTCATCTCTTAAAGTGCTCATATTATGCTCATTTCCAGGTTCATAATTGTATTAAGAGGTTGTACCAGAATAGGTTTATGTGGTTTAATTTTCAGAAAACACTATATAGTTGTTGTACTGCACATTGCTGCAGCTTCTCTTTTCACCCTGTGTGTTGAGCTCTCTGTTTTAGCTACAGAGTGAGGCATCGCACTTCAGTGCCATCTTTGTTGGGAGTCGCACATGCACAGTCAAGCGTGTTTTACAGTAACTGCAGCCCAGCTGGCGCGCGCATATGTGACGTCATGAAATAGCCGTGACCATTTATACTCACGCTGGTATCTTCTCCTGAACAGAGGTGGCGCTAATGAGCAAAGGCTACAGACGTTGCTCTTTCTACGGACTAGAAGAAGAAGAAAAAGGTAAACAACTGCAGAACTGGCAGCAGCATTGACGTCAATGCTTTGATTTGATTCGATGACCTACTTCGTTGGATCGAGCCTTTCATTCACCATAAAAGAACTCATCTTAACCCTGTAAGTTTACAAGAGAGACTTGCAGTTTCTCTGATAGTCCTGGCATCCGGTTGTCGGCGAACTCGTTAAGGCCTCCTTTTTCGGCTTTGTCGCGCGCCGCTGAAAAAAAAAGAGCTGTGCGCGACCTCTGCTCGCTATATTATATATTATATCACGATATTACGTAATTTTGACGTCACGATGGCGCGCGTAACCTTGGATGCGGCTAGAATAAATCACGTTTAAGTACTGCTAGCTAGTCATTTGCAGAGCATGAGGGCGTGCCATGCTAGCAGCTAGGCGAGCATCATAACGTGTGTTACAAAGTGATGCACGTTCGTCACGGAAGTAAAGGATGGACTACAATAGAGAGGTTTGGAACAGTTTGTGAACAGTGTTTTCTGATGGAGATGGTAAGTCCCTTTGGAAACCTATAACGTGCACAAAAAAGATATATAACACAATAAAGGAAAAGCCAAAAAGCATAATATGAGAACTTTAACTTGTTGTGAGTCCAATATGGTTTGAACAGCTTTCACTTTGTAACTGTTCTGTTATGGTCTTAAAGTTGCTTAATGACAGCAATACTGCTTAATGACAGCAATAAATGCCTATAACACAGGAAGAGTGCAGCATCTGTCTTTCTTTATCCAGTAATCAAATTTCTTACAAGTGTTACTTTGCTTTTGTCCGAAGTCATGGCAGATAGATCCAGTGGCAGTAGTGGAGGAGATGATTTGGATGAATGCGAGTGGCATTCTGAGCGATTAGTGTTATTATGGTACTATATGCAAATGTCATGACACCAGCTCCTCAGTCGAGAACAGATGACGGATGTTGGTGGTGTACCAATAGAAACTACTGTATGAATATTAGAAAACCAAAATCTTAGAAAACCAAAATGCTCAATAAGCTCAGAAGCTGGTGTTTTTTTATGTGTTAGTGGCTCGCATTAAAGAGATTTAGATTGTGACAGTATTTAGGTCATACAGTTTTTCATTCTCCCATGAGACGGCTGTCGTTATCTGCCATAACTACCATCATGACGCCCTAAAGCTAAATTCTTCGCACCTGCTCCATTTGCGTTTGGTCGAGGAATGTGCAGTATCCCCAAGGATTTAGAACGAAACATGTAACTGTTTAGGTGTGAGGCAGGATGTTAATAAACAAGGACTAAATTTGCAAGAAGCTACTTTGTAAAAATAAAAACCTACTTTTAGGATCAAAACGTGTCATCCTCATCTGAAAGTCCCCTGTCCTGCCAGGCGAAATACTGCAGCAGTCTGGCTGAATAGATGGACATTATGTGAAAAAGCCATACTCTTTTTTTATATATCAAAAAACCCATCTAAATTATAAAATCGAGTTTTAGAAAAATGACTTGGTGAAACGGCCAAATCCTGCTGACTTTAACGCCACACTTCACTCCATTGCACGTATACAACAGCAGGTATATGAAGAGAGGTGTGATTCATTGAAGTAAAGCTCACACATTTATTGAAGTAAAGCTCACACATCACAAAGATCAATGAATGTGGATCATCTTCTAGAGAACAAACGATTCAGACAGGCTCAACACATTTCAGCCAATCAGATTTTCTTCAAGCTTGTGATGATGATGTGGCCATGAAAACATTGAACTGTACTGATATTTTGCTATATATTTTATTCTTTTTGAAATCATGAACCTATTCGTCTATGCATTCAATATTGTAATGTCTGAAAATGTAGTATGTAGTGTGGCCTTGCCAAAATACCAATACCAGTTTGAAATGTTTAAAATACCTTCTGGCTGATGTCACAAACACAGGAAGATCTATGTGCATATGTGTTTCTGTTTTACTTCCTCTCTCAGCAGTTCTACAGCACTGACTCATTGGCCCCTTAACTCCTCACTTCCTATCTGATCACCTCAGAAATAGCCCAAAGCAGCAGTGGCTGGCTATCTGCAGGCCAGCACCTTGATGTCACTGCCTCTTTACTTCTTTTTATTGACTTTCATGCAGTGCAGCGAGCTAATAGTTAAGTGCAGGGTTTGATTTCCAAGCAAAATTAAAGGTGCTGTAGGTAGGATTGTGAAGATACAGGACTTATCCAAAAAATCTGAACATCGACAACTTCTCAGTCCCTCCCCCCTCTCTGCTAAAGCCCAAAACAGTCTCCTAAGCCCCTCCCCCCACAAGGGAGAATGAATGCGTGTGCATGAGCAGTGACAGTTAGACATCCCCCCCCCCCCGGCCCTGATTGGTGCATCTGAACAGGGAGCGGTGGACTTTTCCAAACACTACAGGCTGTAGGTGGTGTCAGAGGAGCCAGATTTTGTTTTAATCATATTCTTCATGTAGTTCTACTCGAACATAGGGTCAGTTTCAGCAAATATGACAGAACGTTAGTTTTATAAGTCTTACCTACTGCACCTTTAACCAGTAGAGTCAAATAACTGGTTACAAACAGACTCAATACAAAAAAAACAAACAGGTGGTAGCTAAACTCTGCTTTAGAGTTGCTTTTGGGCTGATGCCTTCTGAATTAGGGTATGACAGAAGACAAAAACCTCAAGCAACTTGGTAATTTTAGTTTTCATTTGTAATTGCAGCTCTGCTTTTGGACTGCATTTCAAAGTATTCTTTCCCATGTGGTAAATGGACAAACCTTTATTCTTGCTCACATTCATGAAGTTCAAATTTTGACATAATCAAAATGAATATGAAACAGATACAATTGGAGGAGAACTGAAGAACTGGCAACTGTGGAACACTAGACCCCGGAGGTCATGTGGGATTTTTATATTCCATTATTAATCTTGATTACTAATAGAGCGATGGGTTAGTCACCAAAACTGGCGAGATGCAGCTAATCTGGCCTTAATGTAACATGTCATCATGTTAATTCTTTGACTTTAACACGCTAGGAAGCCCATGTCCAATACTTATGATCAATAACATAAAGAATATGTAATGTAATACAGTATATGTATGATTGATATTACTCTTACGTTGTTACAAAAGAGCTTATTAAAAGTCTCTCCCTGGACAAATTAAAGTTAAAGTTATAGTCAAAACCTGCTCTAAAGTTATTGGTGTGAAACAAAGAGATTTAAATTATCTTTGTAATCAACAAATCTTGCGTAAAGCAACGAGCATTTTGTTTTCTTCAGATCCTGTTCTTCAGAGTGAATTTTCTCCATCAAGACGTCGTTTAAAACTCTTACTTACACTACATTCAACATTTATATAGACTGTCTATTCTGGTTTACTGTGTTATTACTGACCTATATCACTAACCAGACCACTATTTGCACTAACGGTATATTGACTCTTCACTACATTTCAGCATTTATATAGACTGTCTATTCATATATATATAGCATTATAAATGATCAACATCACTAACTAGATCATAATTTGCACTGTTTTAGTTTTTGTTTGGTTTTTATTTTGTTTGACTCTTCACTACATCTCAGCAATGTTATTGACTGTCTATTCATGTATATTGTGTTATTACCATATCACTTTCGCATATCCAGCTTTGTAATTCTTACTTAATCTGCACTTTATGTAGCCTATTGTATTCTGTATTCCTGTATTGTATTGAATGTGAAACTGTATGTTGTCCTGCACGCTTAGGCTTTTCTTGGCTAGGTCGCCGTTGAAAATGAGAACCTGGCCTACCTGGTTAAATAAAGGTTATATAAAAAATAAAACTAGTCTTTTATCCCTTCTGCAATTTGACTTTTCAATGGATAAAATCTATTTTTTGATTATTGTGTGTCTGCTCTCTAGGGTGTAGGCCTATATGTAGGCTTGTGTGCTGTTATGTATGTGTGTGTTGTCTGTTGCTGCCCTTAACTAATTGCGCCTTGGATTAATAAAGTTGTTGAATTGAATTAAGCAGTATAAGTTACTCCTCAACTTTACATGATTGAATGTTCATTGTGCACTATATTGCCAATTGACTCAACCTATATCCTGAAAAAGTTATGTCAGTCTGTCTCTAGAAAGAAAATCGTGATCATTTATGTTTTACATTTTTTTGCAGCAACAAAAAAAAAAGTAAAATGATCATTCATTTATGATTGTGTATTCAGAAGCCTGCAACAAAATAAATATAAGTCATCCTGATGGGGGACATACATGTCCATACCTAATTTCCTGGCAATCCATCCAACAGTTTTTTTTTAGGTATTTCATTCGAAACCACAAATGTCAACCTTTTGGTGTTGCTAAAGGAAATGTCAGAGGATCACCAGATATTTTAGGGTCCATCCTCTGGCGACCACGATTGCTTATACAAACAGCAATCCATCCAGTAGTTGGTTAGTCTGGACCAAAGTGGTGGACCGGCAGACTGTGAGCCAACCCTAGAGCCGTGCCGTAGTCAACATAAGAGTTTACCCTGCCTGTTGTAAATCCTAATACCACTTCACATGTGTCTCCTCTCTGTGATCAACTCTGCACGATCAGTTCTGTCATGAATGGCTGGTCTATTCTAAGGTGCCAGGGTTCATGTGATGAGTATTAGCATACGGCTTGCGGTACAGTGATACGAACATGCTGTCATGTCAGAATCGCTGTGGATCATATCCCTCCACAGCGAGCGGCTTCGCCTGCCACTCCCAGGAATACTTAACATGCAATGTGATCCTCTCCGCATAATGGCTTCACAATAAGCAACAACAGCTTCTCCCATGGTGACACCTTAATGGGAACTACTTGTCATTTTAGATTTTTCTCTCACTAAACCTGACAGAAATTTGGGATATGCCTTTGGGTAACAGATGGCACGTTGTTTAACTACCTAATTCACCTACCAGTACACTGAAAACAGGATGATAGAAATTGTATGTTGTTCAGATTGTTAAACCCCATGAGCCACATTTGTGATATTGGATATTGGGCTAAATGAATAAAATTGCCCTGATCTGACTTGAATAGCTTATAATTGGTGTAGCTAGATGAGTAAAAACCAGAAACCAGCCTCATTAGGTGTCTGACGTACTGTACAAAGGTGAAGTGGCCTAAACACAACTAGCTAAAGAAATGTTCTGTCCAGACTTGATATGTGGCAACTTAATCATCTAAATAATTGCCTGTCACATCGATTTTCTTTAGCGCTGCGGTTCTCACTCCCTCTGGCTCTGTGTCAAAGATGACTGATTTGGTTCTGCTCCAAATCAACGGCAGTCCTGTGATCTTTCATTACAAGCTGCACCTCTACGTCAAACCCTGCTGCCACAGTCACAGCTGCAGACAAGTTCACCAACATATGGAGTGTTCCCATTGCTTTAAAAAAAAAAAAAAACTGGTTATGCCTTAAAGTCATCGGAAAAAGAAATATGAACCCCTGGGTAGCTTGTTATGTCTGAAAAAACTGATACGACAACAGATAGAAAAATACACTCTTTGCCAAAATGCTGCTTCACAAGTGTCATCCGATACTTAACTTAATCTCTGGCGGTTTAAATACAAGAGGGACGACGAAGGAGACAGAGACTGGTGACAAGAACCAGACTGAGCTCATGAAGTGGCGTATGTATGACACGCCAATTGTTATGCTATTATTGGCGTGTTATCAAGACACATACTCGCTTTTTAGCGTGTTTATCAGCGCCGTTTGGCCTCCACTGACTTACATTACCTTGCGATTGCGTGTGAATTGACACCGTAGCGAGCAGTATGAAAGGGCGAAAATCGGCATAGGGTGGTTCTTGGGTAAAACACAGGACTTTCACCCAGGAGAGCGGGGATCGCTTCCTGTGTGTTATGTTTCCTTTCCACGTTTGTTCTTTTCCTAAACCCAACCCATGTGGTGTGTCACGTTTTGTAAACCCAACCCCATTCTTCTTTTCTCTAAACCCAACCGGTTCTTCTTCTCCTAAACCCAACCCTGTTCTTCTTTTCCTAAACCCAACCCCGTTCTTCTTTTCCTAATCCCAACCCGCGTGTGATGTTTCCTAAACCAAACCGTAGCCTCGCGATAACACGTAGCCTCGCGATAACACGCCACGTGGCTTTAGGAAAGTGGCGTGTATGTTTACGCTGTGACGTTGCAGACTGCCGTCCGCTGTATACAGCGTAGACATACATGCGGATAGCTCAAAATGCGTACAGATAACAGAAAGTGGCGTGTATGTTTACGCAAAGTCATGATGTCATGTTGCAAGAACAGATGTGTTTTAAATTAATTAGAGAGGAGATTGAAATTGACATTGCAAAATAAATTGAGCAACGTCACTGCTGTGGTTTTAGGTGAATTCTTGGGAAAAGGTAAGAATAGATCATTTTGCTGGATTCAAAACAGTAATAACTTCCTCAAATGAGTCAGGAATCAATTGGAATTACAAAATATTTTAGGGGGAAATTGGTGAAGGAAATGAATCACTGATGTCAAAATACTTGTGTATATTTGTGTGGGAGATAACAAAATGATTATGTTCTTTTCCCAAAGAAAATGTATTCTATGATCTCAAGCTACATTTTTTAAATTATAATCATTAATGAATTGCCATTATTTGAAATATTCTCTCCAGCTTTTCTTTGTGAGTGTGTACAAACCAGTCACAGTTGCACACAGGAAGGACTTTAAGGGTGAAAACATCCTGTATTTACTCAGTAAACTAGTTTGGTTTGGTAAAAGACCAAAAAAAAAAGTGCGGTAAGAACGTAGGTGTTGAAAGAAAAGGACACAGACAAACAAACAAACAGTGCTCACCCTGGCGAAGTGCTCAGGGTCTCTCAGAAAGACGGTCCTCTCCTTAGCGATGCTGTTGCTATGGTAGAACTCCACCAGCTCATTCAGAGAGGGGAAGAGCTCGTCCCACACGTAGTACTGACAGCAGCGATCCTGCAGCACCTTGAAATGCTGAACATGGTCCCCATAACTGCGAAGTAAACACAGAGAAAGAAGCTTAAAATGATTTCCCCATTAAAGAATCTAAAATACAAACTCCTCACTCGCTGGTGCTGCTTCAGCCTCATAACTTTTAATATCTGTTTGACCAAGGAAAATGAAATATAATTCTGCCACTGCATCGGCCATTTCCTCTCAAAATGAATTTAGTTACATATAAAACAGTTGCCATGTCGTGTGTGCCCAGCTCAGTCTCCTAAAAATAATGTTCCCATACAACTAAACTGCATTCTCAATTATGTTTCCGTCTTGGCCTTTAGTCCTCAGAGCTGCCCCTTTAACTCCACAGCTGTCAGCTGTTGGGGCTGGCATGCTTTTAGTGCAGTCCTGTTCATTTGTCTCCCTTAAAAAAACACTGGAGTCACCACTTATTTCCTATTTTTTTTTTAAATATGAAGTATAATAAGTCCATAGTGAAAACCTTGGTCAAAACAGGCAATGAGACAACACTAAAACAGCTGAAAACAATATAAGACAGCGGACAAATTTACCACATTTATGAAGAGAAACCCACATTCGTGCTAATTCGACTGACTAATAAGCGACTGACTGAATTTGTCATTTGAAGAGCAGACAATGACATTTACATGGGTTACTCTTTCGGTCTAAGGGATTCTGTGCAAAGCAAATGATGTCAAACATAATCCCCATTTAGATGTATTAGTAACATTTCATATCATATTGTGATTAATACAGGTTTGATAGAAGAACATAATAATTTAGCTTAATAAATAAATAAAATGAAGCCCATCGCAAAAAACTAAAATAGCCACAGTGTTGGAGTGCATTCTTTGTTGTTATGATTAAAAGAGTTTGGCCAGTATTCACTGGCAATCATACCTGCTCCCCTATCCTGCTCTGTGGTGGTTGCTAAGTAACTTGCCAGCTTATCTTTAGAAATCTGGACACCTCACCATGATCATACGGTTATATAACAGCATCCAATATGCACCGGAAGTCAATACAACTCCCGCCTGAACTCCCCCACATTTCTAAACACATTCCATACAGTAAGTGTGTGTGTGTGTGTGTGTGTGTGTGTGTGTGTGTGTGTGTGTGTGTGTGTGTGTTGCGTGTGTGTGTGTGTGTGTGGGTGTGTGTGTGTGTGTGTGTGTGTGTGTGTGTGTGTGTGTGTGTGTGTGTGTGTGTGGGCTTGTTTAACTATATTTGTGGGGTCCAAAAACTGGGAGCAGTATACTTGTGGGGTCCCAACAGCTTTGTGGGGCCAAAATGTTGGACCCCACAAGTTCAAAGGGCTGTTTGACGGTTAAAATTAGGTTATGGTTAGGGTAAGGGTTAAGGTTAGGCATTTAGTTGTGATGGTTAAGGTTAGGGATAGGGGCTAAGGAATGCATTATGTCAATGATGGGTCCCCACAAAGATAGTGCCACAAACCTGAGAGTGTGTGTGTGTGTGTGTGTGTGTGTGTGTGTGTGTGTGTGTGTGTGTGTGTGTGTGTGTGTGTGTGTGTGTGTGTGTGTGTGTGTGTGTGTGTGTGTGTGTGTGTGTGTGTGTGTGTGTGTAAGACTTATGTTAATGATGGTTAAAATCTCATTTCCCATGTTTAGAATAAAAGATAATGCAGTAGAGCACGGGTCGGCAACCTTTTTAATGTGAAGTGCCATTTCAAAATGTTCATGTGTAATCAGTGTGACATGTCAGCATTAAGCCTGCCATCATCTATTGAGCTCGCTCAGGCAGTGTTATTTTTTTCCCTTTGCACCGCATTCTGTGAAGAAGGCAACGAATACTAGCCAATCAGAGGCAGAATGGTGCGGTTCTTCGTGGAATGTGGATGGGGAAAAAGTCAATAAAGTTACCATTAATAGCTGTGCTCCTGCCAATGGCTGTGATTTGAACATTTTTGCAAAAACACACTTGCACACTTATTGCTAGTGTGCCATTGGTAGAGCTACCTAGCTGCCTAAGGTTGCGGACCCCTGCAGTAGAGGAAAACAGTGTTACCAATTGTAAAAAAGAAAAGACAAGAAACCTTCAAATAAAGTGGATTCTGGGGCACCTGGATAGCTCACCTGGTAGAGCGTGCGCCCCATGTACACAGGCTCAGTCCTCGCCACAGCAGCTGCAAGTTTAATTCCACCCTGCGGCCCTTTGCAGCATGTCATTCACCCTCTCTCTCCCCTTTCATGTCTAAGCTCTCCTATCAAATAAAGGCCTAAAATGCCCACAAAAAAAGAATCTAAAAAATATATATAGAAGATTCCTCCTATAAAAGACATGCCCTTGCTCTATAATAAACACAATATAGCGCTTGTGGTTTGACCTCACCAAACTCCCCCTCTATCTAGTCTGAATGGCACTGCTTCAAGCTCGGAGAAAGTAAATGAGCATCGGCTTGTTTCAGACAGAATTCCTTTCTCTATTCAGACGCTGAGCTCTATGAACAAGCAAGGCTGGCTCCCTGATGACTGGATGGCATTCAGCTACACCTCCACTCTGCCCTTCTTTCTCTGCCTTCTCCATTTCACCCAATGTGTCCTTGTTTCCCCTCTTCTCACCCTCATCGCCAAAAAAAAACCATGAGGGAAGTGTAAAAAAAAAAGAAAAAAATAGAGGATGCTTTTTAGCATAACAAAAACATTATTTCAAGCCAAATGTAAAGTTGTTTTTTTTAACTTATTTTTTGGATTGGCACTGTAGGCTAACAAGCCTTTGAACATTAACTGATTCTGTGTGAGCAGCAGTGCTATCTGTCTGTCTTTTCCTTTGCCTTTTGGGTCTGCATTCCTCTCTGTGTTGCTCTCACTCTTCTGTATTATCTGACTTCTATCTAACTTTTCCCCCCCTAACGCTGTGACTCTTGTTATCTGCTCCACTCTGTCCCCACTGACTCACACATAAAATTGTGATCTTTAATGAATGATTCTATCAGCCCCATCATTGTCCCCAGTCGTCATGACGCCATCTGCTGCACCCTACTGGTTGGGCTTTGTTACTGCCACCAGCTGTTTGTCTGATTGAGACAAACAGCTGCATTGGTACCTGGGTCAGTGCCCTCACCGGATAGGAAAGTAGCCTACATGACACGGAGAAATGAAAGAGAATTTGGATTCTGTGGACGTAGAGATTAAAGACAGGATGTAGACTGGGCAAGGACTTTCCCTTAAGGGGTTTCACAACAATATAATGAATTAAACACATCAAACATTTGAAGAAAGGAAAAAGGGAATTTTGAGTGGTGCTGTAGCCTGTTCAGCACATCTAGTTTAGATTTCCTGCAGCTGTTAAGTGATAGTAGGCAAACAATGCACGGGCTGGGTATTGCTCAAATTACAATACCAGTACCAAAACCAGTAATCTTAAAGAGATACCGATACCAGTAGTACTTTATTTGATACCTTTTTTATTGCTACTTCATTCAATACCCACCATCTGAATGGAGGATACAGCTCTTCACGTTTAAGGTGCTCTAAGCGATGGCACGCGTTTTTTTAGGCTATAACATTTTTTGTCACATACAGAAAAACATCTCCTCACTATCCCCGAGCTTCCTGTCCCCTGAACACACTGTAAAAAAATCGCGGTCTCTGTAGACAGCCCAGGCTCCACACACGGCAACAAAAACAATCTGTGCCAACCTGCACCACCAAACATAACAAACAGTGTTCCAGCGTTCAGGCCAGTAACCGACAAGATGGATTTTGGGGTGGGGGTTGGGGGGGTTAGTGCGCGGAAGCACGGAAGGGAGGGCGAGGGGACGGGATGAGGAGGAGGGAGGGGCGAGCTAGCCTCCTTTTGTTTGAAAATAATTTGAACGTCAACAAGTAGTAACGTCACCCAACATCGCTTAGAGCACCTACCAACAAATACATTGCGTTCGACTTCACCACACCACAGACTGTGTGGGTTGTAGCTACTGGAGTTGCTGCTTAAACAAACGACTTATGTGGGCTTTTCTTCGGGGGAGGACAGTCTCTTTTGATTTTCTGTCTTTTACAATGTTTCATCTAGTTGGCAGTCTGAAATAATGGTAGCTTGTGCAGAGTTTCAATGTAATTCCTTCATATATTATCTGGCATAAGTAAAAAAAAAATTAGTTAAAAAAAAAAACTTTACAGTTGGCTTGAAATAATGTTTTTGTTATACTAAAAAGCATCCTCTACTTTTTTCTTTTTTTTTACACTTCCCTCATCGTTACTTTGGAGATGAGGGTGAGAAGAGGGGAAACAAGGACACATTGGGTGAAATGGAGAAGGCAGAGAAAGAAGGGCAGGGTGGAGGTGTAGTAGGCCAATAAATCACATGCGAGCAGAACCATACAAATAGTATTTTAATAGCAATAGTCAAACATCGTTTGACTGGAGAAGTTTTATACTGGGTTATTTCGATACCCAGCCCTAAACAATGCCATGTCTAACATGTAGCTTTTGATTGTTTTGGGTCGATTATAAAATATTAAAAAAATCCCTATCGAGTCTATAGCTTAAAATGATCTGTTGTCCTGGCTAATAAAACTGCTCCAAATCAAAAAAAAAACATGATTGGGGTTAGGCCTATTTCCTGGCAGAGATTTCCATTTCATTCAAGGTTTGTTTGATTGACATTAAGACAAGGATAACATGCACGCACGCGCGCACACACACACACACACACACACACACATCACACACAAAATCTAATCTCACTCAAAGCACAATGCAATAAAAATGACATAGAAAGTTACAAGTTGGTTTTCACAAAGTGCAACAAGGAAGGTTGTTTTTTTCTCAGAAAATGGACAGATTTCTGGCAGACTTATGCCAGATAATATATGAAGGAATTACATTGAAACTCTGCACAAGCTACCATTATTTCAGACTGGTAACTAGATGAAACATTGTACAAGACAGAAAATCAAAAGAGACTGTCCTCCCCTGAAGAAAAGCCCATATAAGTCATTTGTTTATATATTATATTTTTGTTTATAGTGGCGTGCCCTAATGCCCAGAGTAAGCAAAGCGGGAAGTACGAAGTATCAGATCCTTGATTATGCGGCACGTTTTCTTAAAAAATGCGATGGAATATGCGGGATATTTATGCAATTTTATGCGATGGAATTGCGGGAACTTGCAAAAATTGTGTTTTGATGAAAAAGAGAAAAAAAGTGATTCCCCCAACACCCTGCTTTTCGATGATGTTCACGTCGCGTAATTACGTCACTTCATAACGTTCCCATGGCAACAGGGGAAAATGGCTGCTCTTGTGTGAAATAAACGCAAAAGTTTTCAACTTTCTGCTAAGATATATGTGACTTTTATACAACAAAAATGCGGGGATTATGAAATCATGCAAGCCCCGCATATTTTGCGAGGAAATTGGCAATTTATGCGGCGAAAGTGCGGCGTATTTGAAAAAATGCAGCCCCCGCATAAATATGCGGACTTTGGCTGATTATGCATTGAATTATCGCATCGCGATCGCATAATCACATTTTTCTGTAGGGACTGATTGATAGTGATTTTTGGGTGCCTATCTCTTAAACAGTTTAAGACGAGGGCTGTCCATCGATTCAAATATTCAATCATGATTAATCGCATGATTGAATATAGTTAACTCGCGATTAATCTTAATGTTCTTAATCTTCTTTTGGTGATCCCCTGGATGCTAGAGCACTTTACGGTTTCTGCTAGCCATCCACAACGTTACTGCTGCATCGCTTCCTGATTTCCCAAACTACAGAGCGGGGCCGAGGCCCAAATCCAAACAACAAGCCTGTAAAGACAAGCTATCTCAGGTTCATGCATCACACTGAACACCTTCACATCATCACCTCCTACATGCTATTATAAGGTAAAACGCACAATGGGAAGTAAATTATAGTATTTTTACTCACTTTGCTCATATTGGGAGTTGTTTACATCATTATGATCACTGAGTAGCGGGCAACAAAAACATTGTGGAGAACACCCACTCTAATTTATATGAACAATTACCAGCAGTGGCTTGCAAAAGTGAGAAAAAAAACACTTTAAAGAGTGAGGATAACGAGGAGAAGCGAAAACAGACGTAATGTTGCAGCTATATCAGTGTTAGGCGATGTCATGTAGACGTTTATATTAATTATTACACAGAGACATCAGAGAACCAGTGTGCATAACACAGACAGCATCTGCCTCAAATTGATCACAAACTCTCTCACACACACACACACACACACACACACACACACACACACACACACACACACACACACACACACCTCTCATCTCCCTGATCCAGTGTAATTAAGGCCCACAGCGAAAGAGATTATTTTCTTTTTCCAACTAAAAGGAAACGGGTGAGAAAGAGATTAAGAGAGAATGAGAAAGATAGAGATAGAACACATAGAGAAAGATATGCTGTAGATGAGGACAAAAGTTATTTATAAAACTTTTACTCTGTCTGCACCAGTACAACTCAAGATGCTTGATGCTCCATCCAATCTAGTTTCACTTCCCTGTTCTCTCTCTGTCTCTCATCCTGCCAACCGCCCTTCTCTAATCTGCTGTTCAGTTTCTAAACCGCTGCAGATGTCTTGAATGCTTAACACTGCACCACTGACACCTCCAGCTGTCAATGTGTGACTGTGTGTGCGCGTGTGTGTGTGTATGTGTGTATGTGTGTGCATATGTGTGTGTGTGTGTGTGTGTCAGTAACTGATGGTCATGTCAATGAGTTATCAGAGTGTGTCAGCCCATGTGCTCGCAGCAAATCGCAGATTATCAGCATTTACGTGTGTGTGTGTGTGTGTGTGTGTGACTTTTTTGTAAAAGTGTGTCAACCAAGCGTGTCAGTGAGTGAGAGGTTCAGCTCCTCCTGCTGCATTGATAAATATTCGCCTTCACCTGTTTAGATAGATGGATGAGGAGTGAGGGAGGAAGTGTGTGTGTGTGTGTGAGGTTGCTGAGATGGAGCGAATGAGGGGAAAAGTGATAAAAGATTCTTGGTGGAGGCAATTTACTCAAAGTGTCTTGACGGTCCAATAAGGAGCCTTTCAGACGAAAATCAAATGGGCCAAAGAGAGGGAGAAAGAGTCTCTTCTCAAGTCAGCTATCATCATAAATACAACAACCACCTATCAAAACAAAGACGTACCAAAGCAGAAACCACTTTTTTTGCTTTTGAAGAGAGAACTCGTATGATCTTCATTCTTATAATGTTAATTAATGCTATGAAGTAATTTGTGTAAGACTGAAAATTAAGGACAAACTGAAATGACTGGGCTCAGACAAAAGCTTCCGTCATTGGTTGAGATACATTTCGGGAGGCGGAGCCCATATTAGCAACTGGCAATAAAGGAATTTCTGTAATACAAATAGATTTGAGTAGTAGTTCTCAGGGATGCTTCAAGGAAAGAAATAATATAATCGGTTTAGTTAAATCTCAACAGAGCCACAGCTTCTCTAGCTAAGTAACATTACAAACTCTTAAGCCAGACTTAAGCTACAGAGGTAAATTACTTTAAAACAGTAAGACTCAAAGCACTTTTGCAGTATAGTTCAACCTTACAAAATGAACATTTACTGTACTTATCTTGCCAAGCTGACTGAAGTATGAAGTTCATAGGCCTACTAGCCAAACCAGCCTATAGCGATATGTTACACAGTTAGTCCCTCCAGAAAAACGCGATTATGCGATCGCATAATTCAATGCATAATCAACCAAAATATGCATATTTATGCAGTGGCTGCATTTTTTCAAATACGGCGCACTTTCACCGCATAAATTGTCGATTTCCACGCAAAATATGCGGGGCTTGCATGATTTCATAATCCCCGCATTTTTGTTGCAAAAACGTCACATATACAGTATCTTAGCAGAAAGTTGAAAAATGTTGCGTTTACTTCACACAAGAGCAGCCATTTTCCCCTGTTGCCATGGGAACGTTATGAAGTGACGTAATTACGCGACGTGAACGTCATCGAAAAGCAGGGTGTTTTCATCAAACTGCAGTTTTTGCAAGTTCCCGCAATTTTTGCAAGTTCCCGCAATTTCAGCGCATAAAATTGCATAAATATCCCGCATATTCCATCGCATTTTTTAAGAAAACGTGCCGCATAATCATGGATTTTTGCCCGCAACAATCACAAAAAAACGGCACATTTTTCTGGAAGGACTGGTTAGCAAATAATGACATTCTAATGTGTTATATTTGTTATCATGCAAACCCTGTGAAAACAGAGTTTACATATTTTTTTAGGTGGCTATATATGGTAAATTCTTATAGGATGAGTTTGACATTTTGTGAATTATGCTTTTTCACTTTCTTGCCAAGAGTTAGTTGAGATGTTTTACCGTTTCCAGTCTTTGTGCTAAGCTAACCTGCTGCCGACTGTAGCTTCGTATAGCGTACAGACATACGATTGGTATCAATCGGTTCATGTAACTCAATACAAAAAAAGCGAATAACTGTATTTCACACTTATATTTTAAACTATAGTCCAATTTTTGCTATATATATGCAAATCACAAATTTTCTTAAAGCTACAGCTGTCTTTCCTTAAATGTCAAACTATTCCTTTAAGTTGGTAGCATGTACCATAGTAAGTAAACTCAAACTAAAGTTTGTTTTATGAAGACCAAACAAAATCATGCATTTATGATTTTACGACATAAGATTGCTTTTCGTTTATGGGGTCTTTACAAAACCTTTTATGTACCACTCCGTCACTAGACCCAGCGAAGAGAAGGACCGAAAAAAAAGGCAAAGGGTAGACTAAGTAAAGAATAATGTGAGAAAAATTTAATAAAGAAATGATTTTTCCAGAGGACTGGGACTTGGCTGGTCTCATTTCAGATACACTGTCAATATGAGAAAACAGAAAAATAAAAAAAAAGTGAAATCATGCACCCCTCCAACTGCCATAAGTTCTTCCTTCTCCTGTCTATTTTATCTGCAGTCGCTGCTTGCTCTATCCCTGTCTCTGTTCATCTCTCTTTATATTCTCCCCTCTTCTCTCTATTTCTTTCTGTATTTATGTCTCTGTCTCTCTCAAGTCCCTCTCAATTGTGTTTTGGTCACTGAACTGTGATATTCTATTGGTGCCACTGAGCTGTGGTGTAAGCTGTGAAAGCCTCACAGGACAATTGAGAAAAAGAAGAGCACTTCTCTTTGGGTTCCAAAACTGATAGCAGAGATAAAAAAAAATAAAAAAAACATAATAAATGTAAATCTTGACAAATACGTCTTTATTGTGGATATTTCCAAACCCTCCAGCACCCTATCTGAGAGTTAGATAAGAAGATCGGTGCCACTCATACATTTGAGTGGTGATAATCTTCCCATCTGACTCTCCACCGGAAATAAGAATATTTCCCAAAATGTCAACTTCAGTGGCTTGGAGGAGCATAAATCAGGAACACAACTTCAAGGTAAAATTTCACCTGAAGGAAATGAAGCAAATTTTTTTTACCAGCACCATATATGTATTCCCAAACAGTGTTGCATAACTTTAGTGACTCACTCACTCTAACTCTGTCATGCAATTATTTCCCACATTTCCTCCACATGCATTAATCTGTCCAACTAAACTAAACTGTACTGTATGACAAGTGATGACATTCGAGGGACGCGGAACCTGCAGTGTGTTACTTAAAGCTCAAAAAAGATTATGGAGCTGCATGTAAAATGAGCCTAAGGGTCAGTTCCCCCTTATGGTTCCTCTTTGGAGTAATGACCCTGATAAGAGACAAACGATGACTAATGACAAGGAAGCTGAATGAGCGGCCAGATTCAGCACTTTGCTGCATGAGCCATCAGCTGGAAGCATTGAAAATGCTACAACAATAGACAAACGGCGATGCAAACAACAGAGCTCCTTTTTGCATTTTTCACAGCAGCAGACACTTCTGGGTGCCTATGGGAGGTGTAGTGTAATCGGTAGCGATGCTGTAATGCTATGTGGAGAGGAATCCACCAACACTGTTTCTTGATTATAAAGGTTTATTTACATCGAAGAAATCAGCATCATGTACAGTACAGGCCAAACGTTTGGACTCACCTTCTGTGTTTCTTTATTTTCATGACTATTTACATTGTAGATTCTCACTGAAGGCATCAAAACTATGAATGAACACATATGGAATTATGTACTTAACAAAAAAGTGTGAAATAACTGAAAACATGTCTTATATTTTAGATTCTTCAAAGTAGCCACCCTTTGCTTTTTTTTGATAGCACTGCAAACCCTTGGTGTTCTCTCAATGAGCTTCATGAGGTAGTCACCTGAAATGGTTTTCACTTCACAGGTGTGCTTTGTCAGGGTTAATTAGTGGAATTTTTTCCCTTATTAATAAAAAAGCAAAGGGTGGCTACTTTGAAGAATCTAAAATATAAGACATGTTTTCAGTTATTTCAAACTTTTTTGTTAAGTACATAATTCCATATGTGTTCATTCATAGTTTTGATGCCTTCAGTGAGAATCTACAATGTAAATAGTCATGAAAATAAAAAGGAAACGCATTTGAATGAGAAGGTGTGTCCAAACTTTTGGCCTGTACTGTACAAGCTCTGCAGAGCTCGGAGAGGACCTGTTTTCCCAATTCTCCAGTGGTCCTCTGACTTTCTTTGTTTGAACATGGTATATATGTACTATGCTGTGTGTAACATAGATAGGGGAGGAAACAATACTTTGACCAATGGCTACAAGCCAACTGGCCTTATTTTGGAGGGCCCACTGATAAGCATGCCAGATGTTTCCAGAGAGGTGTCTTCTGAAAGTAAAGTTCATACGAGGTCTCCTGTCGAATCTTAGATACCAGTCCTAAATGTTCAGATAAAGCTCAAATACATGTTATATAGAATGATCAGATAAAATAGGATGAAAATACACCTCAGAGGATTTTTACTGTGGTTGGAAATGTTGACTTCAAGTTGACCTGCAAACTGCCGACGTTTCAAATGTGTTTGCTTTAGGACGTGGCCAGGGAGGTAGTGGTATTATAGTCATCACGCAATGGAGCAGTGGTAGGAAGGGACATGTTAGGGAAAGGCACCTCCATTGAATTCCCTGAAAAATAATAAGTGAATGCAAAGAGCTTAAGCTATCACGCACTCACACAATGATTTGGTTCAGACAAACCAGATTAGAATGTGAAAGCAGATACAAAACAAAGGCCATAGAAAAAACTATTTTGTGTGTGTGTGTGTGTGTGTGTGTGTGTGTGTGTGTGTGTGTGTGTGTGTGTGTGTGTGTGTGTGTGTGTGTGCGTGTGCGTGTGCATGCGTGCGTGGGCTGACCGCCATACCATTCACATAGCCATGTATCAAAAGCACATAGAGAACTGAGCTGTGGTGAAACAACCTTAAGCTCTATCACGATACAGAACATCCAGCAATCAACAAGAAATTGACGTCTGCTCATGCAATTTGACTACTGTTTCAAGGAGAAAAGCCTAAGCCCAAGCCCTCGATAAAGACAATGATTGATCGCACAACTAAAATCATTAAAAAGTGCAGATATTGTGTTGTGATTATTATAATTCTCAAGTGTATCTGCTTTCCCTCCACGTGAACCGTCTGCTTTTGCTTCAGTTACTGATTTCCTAGAGTGTCTTTTGATGACTCAAAGAGACAGTGCACAGTTGTAACTGCTGTTACATTCAGTTGTGAATTTGTATGTGTAGGTGGAAGAAGGACTGATATTGATAGTGATTGTGGCAGAGTGCGAACAAGGAAATGAGATTTTCCATTTGAGTAAAAAGTGAAAGTTGTGTCCCTTTCTGAGCGAGAGTTTGAAAAACACCCCCACCAACAAAAAAAAACAGGAATACAAAATACTGCCTTTTAACTACGCTGATGCACATCGGCTCTTTTTCTGTGGACAATTCTTTTTCTTTTTCAAACTACATCTGTATTAGAGCATTGTGGAAGACTCAAAACAGACAAAAGTCCTTTGGGTGAATCTGCTGCTGAGTCAAAGTGAACTGAAAGCCCAGCTAACCGAATGGATTCCTCATCTGTCTGTCTAAACGTCTAGGTTGGCATCACTTTGCTCCACTTTCCAAAAATAAACTACTAAATAACCCATTGGGACAGTTTCACCAGCATAGTCTGAAGCTAGTCCCTAGCCACATATTCGTTCATACCCTCCTTTCAAAAGCTATTCTGAACAGAAACTGTACTTAAACAATTGAGTAAATAGTAAAATATTGATCACCTCTAAGGTCCCCAGTCAGAATGATTAGTTAATGACTATTAGTCCTCGTTATTTTTTTCTGAAGGTTTTAGAAACTCGAGGGGAGTTTGCATTCTACATTGGTCAATATTAGCTCAGTATATTCTTGTACACTCAATATAGTATTTAGGCCTACAAATAATTACATATATAATTAAAAGATCCATTTAATCCAATCGCTGTCCAATAAAAAAACATGTATCTTCAAATTTGGTGATTAAGTGAAGGATTAAGTGTTCCTTAATAATTTGAGAAAATGATCCTATTCTTTGGCTAAATAAACCTGTTAAAAACCTCATTATCTGGAAATTGCATCATCACCCTGACCTCCCCCAGTCCCCAGTGTGCATTCCTCATAAGTGGACTGGATTGGATTGATAAACAACGCCGCTATGTTCAATAACCCATTAACCGCTTTCTGATGGTTCATTACATTTTATTTAATTTATTTTATTTGCTGGAAATAAAGCCTAAAAAAAATGCAACAGCAGAACAAACGAACACAAACGAGATAATGGAGGGGTGGGACTGTTTATGACAAAACATTTTGTTGCAATATAATTAGTTATGACCACAACGACATGTCATAGAGACACCCGATCCTAACATCCCTACACATAGACCTTTAGCACCATAAAATACCTCCATGATGGACTGAGTTTGAGATTCAAAGGTGCAATCATGTCTGTGCGATTGAACCATGGCGCCTCTCCTTGACTTTAAAACGACAATTAAAACTTTTCATCGCAACCCAAATTATCCAAGTAATACTAAATGGAGGCGAAACTGACCCTGAAATGTTCATTATGAACGCGCCACAAACCTTACCTTACACCACATTCACAGTGTCGCATGATTTCTAACTTAAGAGGTCAAAGCCCGATCGAGCTGAGGCGGACGTCAGAACGTCTTCTCTGATGGGGGGGAGCTGTCAGCACACACGCACACACGCGTGCATGCACACACGCACACACACAAACACCTGACCCAATTTTCAAGCTGCTACACCATCCAGCAACAACAGCCAGGGAGGCATCAACAAACAGCCAAAAAAACAGTAGCATCAAATGCCTCCCTGTCCTTTCTTGGCAGACCTGCTTTACACACAGCACCTCCCTTCCCTTCCTTC
The DNA here is from genome assembly GCF_010015445.1 of Perca fluviatilis. NCBI lineage: Eukaryota > Metazoa > Chordata > Actinopteri > Perciformes > Percidae > Perca > Perca fluviatilis. The sequence goes on along the minus strand of NC_053126.1, from coordinate 7,983,460 downwards.
CTTCTAATTTTCCCTTTCGATTCCCTTAATGCTTCCCTTTCCTGCCTCAATACGTCCAAAGGCCGGTCCTTAATCCACCCAGAAGATATCACCGCAACAACAACAACCCACAAATTCAGGTTGAGCCAGGTCTTCCTACAGCCCCGGCAGCCCAGAGAAGGGCCAACCCGTACTTCAAGGTCTGGCTTTCAGTGCCAAACTTTTGACTGCAGACCCCCTCCCACGCCTCCCCCTCCTGACTCTCCACCTCCGATATCCACACAGCCCCCAGGAGCACAACATCGAGCCTCAGCTGCATCCCTGACCGCCATCCCTCCCGACAAGACAACCGATCGGCCCCATCGGCAGCTCCAGATGCTGCGGTATGCCAGACAGGATTAGCTCACACAGGGCCAGAGGGGTTGCAGATCCTCTTACCCTCCTCCCCAAACCTTATCCTCTAACACTCCTCCTCTGCACACACTCAACATTTTATTAACGAGCAAACAAGGGACAACAGTGCTGCATGTGCAGGGATGTGTGCATACAGTATGTTTGCACATATCTGCTAATTAAATTAGATTGCATTATAAGGGATGGAATTAAGCTTGAATGATCCCTGTGGAGAAGGGCTGTTGCAGTAATAACAGGATGCATGGAGAATAGTAATACTATGTAATAAAAAAGAATACATATGTCAATTTGGTGTATAGAAAGCAATCTAAGACAACAGCAATGTATGAATGTGCAAAATATGGACCCTTGCTGATCCTTTATCTCCTACCTGACAGACATGGAGAACTCTCCAGGGGCGCTCTCACTCTCTCGGACCAGAAAAGCCCCGCACTCCCTGTGTCTGAGTCGACTTTCTGCCACACCGCGAGATATACGACCGGCAAACCAGCTGGAAGCAAGAAAGAAAACAGGAAGCAAGTCAGTAAGAAAGAAAAAAAGAAAGAAAGGATGAACCAAGTTGATTTGACTGTTTTGTGCATGTTGAACTGTGTTGTTCTTGGGGTCTGTGCAGCTGCAACCCAATTTTGCACACGTCAAATAATTCATTCGTGTATTTGACAACTTTTTGTGTTTGTATTTTCAGTGGAAATGATGAGACTAAAGAAGCAGACAACAGTACAGATCAGCACTGACAGACAAATAAAAGAGAATTTGAGGAGGAAAGAAAGTAAAATTAGCACATTTGTGAAGTTATTTTTAAACATGCTGCTAAATATGCATGCAAAACAAATCCCCAAATGACAGAATTCAGTTGTCAGCTGTAATAGTAATAGTGCCATTTTTCATTTTTTTCTTATTTTTTTTTTGCTCATTAGTCTTGCTTGTAGTAGAGCAGTTTGTTTGGATGCAAGGTTAGCATAAATGACGTTCTGCTTTCATGAGCTTGTGCTCTGCAGTCAGATTGATGGCTCAAATGAGGGAAGAGCTCATCCAATATGGAGGCCCCATTATATGACTCTCTTGGTTGAGGTCGTAGCGGTCAGAATTCTGGCTCGGTGAAGAAAATGTAGAGGAGGAGAAAAAAAAAACTCGCAGACAGCACATCTCCTTACGCTGTGCACAAACTTAACTAGACAGCTCCGACTGGACCGTGCGGCAGTGTTCATTAACGAGTCAGAGCCGCTGCAGTGGCTTCGTTGCCAGTTTAGTGTTTGTCACTGCAAAAAGTAGAACCCAGCTGGTGTATGACCATCTGATGGAGATACAGGGTGTACCAGCAGCTTCACTGTAAACACACACACACACACACACACACACACACACACACACATGCATGGCTGTATCATGTGGGATTACATAAGTGAGTGTGTCCCTTTGGGTAGGTTGCCTTATGCCGGGGTGCAGATGTCCAAAGGAGAGCAGAAAACGCCCCGAGCGGTACACACTCACTGATGAGCTGTTTAGATAGACCAGTGCTGGATGTGTGAAATGGATTCATCTGCTTTACAGATGAGTTGAAGAAGTGTGTGAGTGTGTGCGTGCCTGCATGTGTGTGTGTGTGTGTGTGTGTGTGTGTGTGTGTGCGTGCGCACTTACGCGTGTGGCCGCAGGTTGATGTAGTTTTTCGGCACAAAGCCTTTTCTGTTGTGGAGCTCAGCTGTGTACCAGTTAGGATCATCCTCCATGTTGGTAATCTAGGAGCAAACAAACATACACACACACACACACACACACACACACACACACACACATGCGCACAGATGAAATATTGCCCATAATGATGTTGCCTATTACTATCGGGTGAAAGGTCACCATCATTTCTCTCTCTCGCTCGCTGTATATCAATCTCCTCGCCCGGCCTCTCTTCTTCTATTATCCGGTACAGTGGCTTTCAACCATCGCTGTGTGAAGCGAGGCCGTCGTCGACTCCCAACTGCCACGTAGAGCCCTTCATGACTACACACACGTGAGAGGCAGCAAACACGTCTGATTTGCACTAACCCGTGTCCCTCCACATACTGTAACACAGCAGACGTGTGTGACCTATTACCTGAGCGTACTTTTCAATCAAACTGGGACTGGTAATGTTGTAAACAAATTTTTCTGACAGGCAGTTTTTAAACAAGCTTAGAAACACCGGGGTGACAAATACAGTGAGGGACACACTGTCACCTGATGTGCTCCAGCTCTGCTGCTTTAATGTTTACCCGTTTTATCCTGTCTCATTTCCTTGGCCTTATCGCTGTTTTTTTTCCTGTTCTGTTGTCATTTTTATATTCAGTATTCTAATCCAGCTGTGCCATTCCTTGTCATTTTAATATTTTAAGCTGTTGTTTTGTTTGCTCCGCTTGGTTTGCAGTGATTCATAAACCTCTTATTTTCTTTATCTCAACTACAGAGCTAAGGTTTATCACAGCGCTGCTATGTGTTATCAGTCAAACCCAAATAAACTATAGACATTCAAACTGATAGCAAGCAGAGCGTGACATGGAGTTCAAACATGTACAAACGTATCCTGCTTTTAATGCGACTGTGTGATGGGGAAACTCAATTAGCAACGCTGCCCATCTGCCAAAAAACTTGTCCTGTCCCCTCGTTGCCTTTAGGAACTTCATTTCATGCACCACCTACTATGATGGGCGCTCTGTGCAATTGTACGAGCATTTTAAAATGTGTTGCATGCTGTGGAATGATTAACCACTCATAGCATCAATCATTGTTCGATCACAGAACTGAATGATTGCCCTTTCACTCAGCTGGTGGTTTCGATGTCGGGCAGAAAAACATTTCATTTAAATAAGAAGTTTGCAGCCCCCTTGCTTTATTTTTACTGCAATGCAACTTTTTGGGATTGTGTCAAGACTATCATATTCACATGCCCAAATTTAGGCCTCAGTTAATTCATCACCCTGACTCACTTTGACCCACAGACTAGGGCTGGGTATCTGTACTTATGGTGCGTTCTTTTTGTCCACCGAAGTCGATCTAGGAGTCGTTTTTCAGAGTTACGAACCAGAAGTTGCAAAAAGAACGCCCCCGAGGTAGTATATACGACTCGTCTAGTCGTCTGAACTCAGAGGACCACGAGTTCGTTTCTCATTTTTCACACACTCGAGCTACTAGTCGCGATTACAATCAATCAAATCAATCAAAATTTATTTGTATAGCGCTTTAAAACAACCAACAGGTATCCAAAGTGCTTCACATCTTGAGCTAAGAATAGACAACATATGTTGCAATTAGAAGAATGAAATGTAGAAAACAGTAAAATCATAAAAAGGTTACATAGAAACAGAAAGAGGAAATTGTCACACCACTACTGCGTATTAAAAGCCATTCTAAACAGGTAGGTTTTGAGTTTAGACCTAAAAAGAGCAACATCTGTAATTGTGCGAATATCAGGGGTAACTTGTTCCAGAGTCTCGGGGCAGCAACCGCAAAAGCCTGATCACCCCATTGTTTGTACCTTGACCTTGGGACTTCTAAAACCAGTTGGTTAGAAGACCGCAAAGACCGGCTGTGCTCACGCAGGGTTAAAATCTCGGATAGGTACTCCGGGGCTAGGCCATTAAGGGCCTTAAAAACAAAAAATAAAATCTTAAAATCTATTCTAAAACGCACAGGGAGCCAATGTAGGGTGAAAAGAACGGGAGTGATGTGTGCACGTCTAGATGTATTAGACAAGACAAAAAGAACGCACCATTAATCGACCGAAATAACCCAGAAGCGGGTAGGTTTGAAACTTTTGCAATCCAAAAATTGGCCGCGTTCGGTCCTTTTTGTACCCAGCAGCTAGTGGTGGAGTGGTGGTAATTTTTTAACAAAAATTTGAGTTGAAATCATCTCCTTTCTTTATCCTTTTTGATTTTGCTTCTTAATTACACTTTGCCGGAGCCCGGGTTCGAATCCAACCTGCGGCCCTTTGCTGTGCGTCATCCCCCATCTCTCTCCCTTCTCTCTTCTTCATTTGTATGTTGGATATGTATATTTAGGATGTTCATCCATGACAACTCCCACTGATTCAACTGTGACTGACTCAGCTCCTTCCAGACCATGCCAATGGATTTAACAATTACATAACAAACCCTTAAAATAACAATCATACTGAATCAAGGAAAAATACAACATTTCCGACATGAACATCTGCACTAGGCTGTAAATCTCAGAACTTTTAATGAGGCTGAAACCAGTCAGGTGATTCCCTGCACCTGGAGGTCTCAGCCAGCCACTCAGAAACACAGGCTGTTTCTGAGCTTGGGTCTTAAAAAGTAGCACTTTTCTTTAGCGTATTACATGGCTACTCCCTATGATTTTAGTTGCTGCCAATGACAGAGGAGTCTGTCACACAGTCCAAATCCAACTAAACTGAATGTGTTGGGGTTTGGAGAACAAAAGAAACTTTGTGTCCCTTGGGTTACACTTGGCCGCACTGTCTTCCAGGTTTAAACAGAATGTCACAGCAGCTACTTTCTTATTTAACTATGAAGCTATTTTTATTATTTCATTACGGGCACCACACTCCAGTCAGTCTGTTTGAACCATGGCCACTGCACAACAGGAATTTTATTATAACAATGCACTCCAATAGTATGAAAGACAAAAACTCTAGTAAGTAGTGACAGGATTGTTTGAAATGATGGACATTTCGCATGACGCTATATGAGTTGTTGTGATATTGTAAAGCCCTGGCGATCTGGTGCTGTGAGCAGGAATAAAGAATTGTGAGGAATTATTTAAAAGGACAGTTTGACCCAAGTCTGAACCAGAGCTGTTTGGCTGAGACTAGACAGCAGTTTATCCCAGTGGGGAGAAAGAAAACATGGCACATACTGTAAGCTGAACAGTGTTTTAAAGCAGCTACAAGGAATTTTTACAGTAACCGCTTATGAAACTCAGTTGAATACTGATGCCTCTCTATGACCTAACGAGACCATTAGCGAGAAGATTGGCTATTTTTATATACTTACATTAACTATACCTATTCTTTAATGCCTGTTCTGGAGAGCTTTTGTTTACATTTTCCAAGGCAAAGTTAGCAAGTTAAAAGAAGGCAGGGGGAGATTTTTCTATAGAGATTTTTATTTTTTTCCCCGTCATATGTGGTTGTGGCTGATACTGGGGCAGAATTAGCAAAGAGAAAAATGTATCAATTGTCTGAAGAACAAAAAAGCTAAAAGGAAAGTGACAATAACATCAGTCAACCTCAATCAGTCGGTCAGATTTGAAAGGATTTAAACGGTCCTAAATTGGCCCTGTTCCTCCAGACAGGTATGTGATATGCCTATTTTATTTATGAAATATATTGCAAGACTTGGTTTTACATCAATATTAGAATACACGTTGGTGGCTTCACTTTGTTTCAGCATCGTCATATTACAGTTATTTATCTTGCATAGTCACAAATAGATGCTTTACTTCATCCCCATGCATCCTGCAAACAGCTGTTTAACAAAAAAAAAATAGTAGGCCTATAAATTGTGTCTTTCTTTCACTTTCTTCCAAAAAAATCCGAAAGAAGCTGCTTTATTCTTTGTGGTGTCTAATATTGGAACAAAGTGTGTCTGGGATGAATAATTATACCAGCCTGCTGCATACAATCAAAGGTAAATTCCACTCTCGGACATTATCCTGTTTGACATATTCAAATACATGTCATGGGTTTTTCTTTTCTTTTTTTTTTTTGATGAGGTTTTTCCCTCCACCTGCCTCATCTATCATTTCAATACCTTTCACAAACTAGTGATGTATGGTATGTGCAAGTGACCATAGCAATATGATAATGAGCATAAGGGTTTTCCCAGAGAGAAGAAGAGCTGCCCCAGAAACTTGTCCTGCAGCAGCATTGCACTCTGCTCTGCTGAGGCTAAGTCCTGTTTCTTCTGCCATGAATTTGACCGTGTACATTATGACCAGCTGGTGCCATAGTGTAAGTCTGGAGAGAAGCTCTTGCACTTTAATCCTGAGGTTTACTGCTGATGTCTCAGAGGGACGATTTTCTCCTACAGTAATTTCCAGCTGTGCAGGAACTATCTCAGCAATGCATATGGCCTGTTATCCATCAGAAAAAAATACAACAGCTGTAGCTTTAATAAAATGTTTGTTTTGCATCCAAAGTAAAAACAATTGACTTGTTTAAAGGAATATTCTGTCATTTTGGAAAACGCACTTGTTTTGATTTTGTATTTTCTCGCAAAGAGTTATGTGAGAGCATAAATGTGATGCAACAGCCAGTAGTCGGTTAGCGTAGCGTAGCATAACCAAACACCTGCAAACATCAGACCAGTAACTCCAGGAAGTTACTCTCCCCGGTCAAGAAAACAGCCCCGCACATAACATACCACACCAGGTCTTTTTTTTTTTTTACTGTGCCCGTGCAAATCAAACGAATGACATATCTTCCGATCAGCAAAAGAAGAGAATAATTGTATTTCCCAAAATGTCAAACTATTCCTTTAAACTACAGGATGCAACAAACATTGTTTTAAAACGGTGAGAGTATAAATATTCCTGGAAAGGTTGTGTTTTTTTAGCTTCCAATCCCTTTCTCAATTGAAAAATGTTTGTAACATTCGACACGTGTTCAGGTTGTCTGTTGGCTGGTTTCTCATACTGCTCTTTCTTTAGTCAGCAACAGCAGCACCTGGATACGGAGTCAAGAGCTGTGGACGCTAAAGTTATAATTGTTGTAATTATCTCAGAGGAGCCAGAGAGAGAGAGAGAGAGAGAGAGAGAGAGAGAGAGAGAGAGGTGGCTAATCTGTTGGTCCACTACTCTGTTCTGATCTATAAGTACATGGTAGATAGATAGATAGATAGATAGATAGATAGATAGATAGATAGATAGATAGATAGATAGATAGATAGATAGATAGATAGATAGATAGATAAAGAGTGAAAAAAGAAATTTCCTTTACCTTGAGCAAGTCTCCCTTGTTGAAACTGAGTTCATCACCCTCTGTGGCGCGAAACGTATACAGTGCCATTGCTTCCATGCCGAAATCCAACACTTTCACTCACTACACACACACTCTCTGGGACCCCCACTAATGCCCCTGGCACAGGGGGGGTGGGGGGGTGAGATAGAGGGAGAAATGTAAAAAAAAATAAAAAAAATAACAGATAAAGGTAGAAGATGCAATGAAATAACAGACAGGAAGAGGAGAGAGAGAGAGAGAGAGAGAGAGAGAGAAGAAGAGGAGCAAGAGAGGAGAGGTCTCGTCTGTCCGCGGAGCCGAGAGAGTCAGAGCAGAGGATGAGAGTGAGCTCGGCGAGGGGAAAAATACGACTGGCTGCTGCTCAGCAACACACCACCATGAGTAATGTTCAGAGAGAGAGAGAGAGAGAGAGAGAGAGAGAGAGAGAGACAGCATGTACTAGGGGCAAGCGAGTGGGAGGCATTTCCTGTGTATATATTTGTCTCACACAGTTGCTGTGGCTTCTGTGGATTCTGTGTGTGCGTTTCTTCAATCAATTTCCTGTATGCGTGTGTGGTTTGTCATTACACTTTTAAAGACTGACACTTACATTAAAGATCAGGACAAGGTAAGAAGTAAAGGAATAATCCATCCAAAAAAATGGAAACATTTGAAATAGTCATTGGCACCCATGAAAGAACAATGAAGTTCATATTGCACGCAGCAAGATCACAGATTTCAATTTCAGTTTAGTTATCGGGCCAGCAGCCATAACAAAGGCTTTATTTCCCCTTTTTTTATCTGCCATCTCCTCTTTCCCTTCCCCATGTACATGTTACATTACGATTTTGTAGGGTTGCATTCAAGATTTGCAAATCATCCAGTGTTGCATATGGAAAAGTGAAAGAAAAGCAGTGTCTACCAACAACAGACTTTTATTTTAACACACATTGAACATGGCAAGCTGGGTAACATTTCATTAAAAAAAATATTTTATATGACTTTATGTGACAAATAAATTGATTGATTTGGCAGCTGAATGAACATTTGCAAGTTCGAGAAAAAGAATAAAGGATGTATATAGGATATAGCCAGCTTTGAGTTTTTACATTACATTGTCTGTTTTCCCACTTAGGGATGTGAGCCTGACAGCAGCAGCAAGTAGCTAACAGTGGACAGATAATCTATCCCAACCACAGACCTGTTGTTGTTGCAATATGTGCCCTGGAGTAAAGTTGGAAATAGTGGACAGTAGCCTAATAAAAAAAAAAAAGTTTGCCAGCGAAGAATGCAACTCCATTTTCCTCACTTTCAATTCAGTTCAATTCAATGTTATTTATAGTATCAAATCATAACAAGAATTATCTCAAGACACTTTACAGATAGAGTAGGTCTAGACCACACTCTATAATTTACAAAGACCCAACAAGTCCATAGGTTTGAGAGACAGCCGTGGTGAACTGAGCCACTGGTTTGAAGGACAAATGCTGATCAGAATATCAAGAAAACATGTCGATCTATCAAAGTCTCCAACAACAGTTAGGTCACTTATGCTGGGTTTCCACTGTGTGATACAGCTCTGCTCGACTCACTTTTTTGGAACCAGTACTTTTCTTTTTTCTTTTTCCACTGCGGATAGTAACCCCGTCAGGTGGGATTCTCAGCTGATCGCCATAACACTGCATGAAACTGCCCTGACATCATCTTCAATGCGACTCTTGCTAGATTCTTTCATCGGCAACCAAATAAAGGAACATCTGCACTTTGTCAAATGTACAGTGTGGTGTATGGCGTAGTGTATAGTGTAGTGTATGCCGTAGTGTCCGTAGTGTACAGCATATAATGTACAGCATAGTGTATGGCGTAGTTTTGTGGGCTACCATTTTTTTTTAAATCTGGGTCAAGTGAATACAAAAAATGCTGTTGCTATTGTTGGCAGCTTGGCTATTTAAAGGTCACGGGTATGTGCAAAATATCCCGTGCCGCGCTAGTGACTATTCTGTCTGACCAATCAGTGGTCTGCAGTGTTTTAACTCCACCTTTTAGTATCGGCTCAGCTCGCTTGGAACCTCAACCAAGGTGGTAGCACAAAACGTATCAGGTACTATCTACAACTTTTGTTAATGGAAAACCCAAAAAAGCGAGTAGAGTCGAGTTAATTCAATTCAATTTTCAATTCAATTTTATTTATAGTATCAAATCATGACAAAAGTTATCTCGAGACACTTTACAGATAGAGTAGGTCTAGACCACACTCTGTAATTTCCAAAACCCCAACAATTACAGTAATTCCATCAAGAGCAAGCATTAGCAGTGGCTATCGCGACAGTGGCAAGGAAAAACTCCCTTTTAGGAAGAAACCTCGGCAGACCCAGACTCTTGGTAGGCGCCATCGGCCGGGTTGGGGGTGTGATGAACAGTGGCGTAATAGTCACATTAAAGGTCACAGTGACTTCAAGGTTATCGTAGAAGTTCATGTCATAGCAGGGCACATCGTGTCATACTGAGTAGTGCAGTCCCCATACCGGATCCAGACTACTCTGTGCATAGGAACATCACAGCAGGGCGGTGCGGGATGTGGCGGGCGCGTGCAGAGCATGGGTGGATGCGGCGGATGCAGCAGGATGCAGCAGGATGCGGCCGGGAAGTGTAGAGAAGTCACAGGCATAGCTCTGCGAAGAAGAAATATAAGGACTCCGGGGAGTAAACTCCCCAGAGCTAGATTAGTAACAAGCAATTCTGGGACAGGATGCATACAGAAGTAACAAGTAGAGAAGAGAGAGCAGCTCAGTGTGTCATAGGAAGGAAACAGCATCCCCTGCAGTCTAGAATTGTAATAGCATAACTAACTACGAGGAGAAGCAGGTGGGCCGGGTTAGGTGGACGCTGCAACTCCTCACTCCCTAACTATAAGCTTTGTCAAAGAGGAGGGTTTTCAGTTTACTCTTAAATGTGGCGACGGTGTCTGCCCCTCGAACCCACAGAAGTGTAAGTGTTAAGCCAAGCCCTGCGGTGAAACACCACGTGGTGACCGCACACACCGTGATGACCGTGGTCAGAATGGCTTGTCTGTGATTTCTGCTGCAAGTCTCTGATGCCAGTAGAGATTGTTCATTTAAAGTGCCCATATTATGAAAAAAACACTTTTTCTGGGATTTGGGGTGTTCTTTTGTGTCTCTGGTGCTTCCACACACATACAAACTTAGAAAAAAATCCATCCATGCTGTTGACGTCACAGTCCGAAATGAGCTGGCTAACCACAACCGTTAGCTCGTAGCGTTAGCGTTAGCATGCTAACGCTAATGCTAACGCTAGCATGCTACGTCGTTCTCAATAGCAAAACACTGCTACAACACACACAAGTTCACCATAATCTACAAAAGAACTACTTACATCCCAGACAGCATTTACATCTGTGCCAGATCCGTTTTCGAATCAGCAGATTCGCGCAGCAGTCACACTCAGTATGCAGATCTGCACCAACTTTGCGCCAGACTTGTCTGTAGCTTCTGAGAACGACAGTCCGTCCGGGCGGGTGCGACGCAGATCCGGGACAGCTGCGCAGACCAGACACGCCACATGTCCGCCCGGCGAGAGGGGCCGGATCCACGGGAGCTGCGCGCAGACCGGACGCGCCACAACTGAAATATGTCCGCCCAGCGGGTGTGGGCCAGACCGGACACGCCACAACTGAATTGAGTCCGCTTGGCGGGTGTGGGCCCGTTCTAATACATCATGATGTGGGCCGGATCCACGGGAGTTGCGCAGACCGGACGCGCCACAACTGAATTGAGTCCGCCCGGCGGGTGTGGGCCAGATCCGCAGGAGCTGCGCAGACCGGACGCGCCACAACTAACGGAACGCTTTTTTCCTGCATAAACCCGCAACTCTATTTGAAATGCAGAGAGGAAGACTGCAGGCTGCACCGTCTTTGTGATTATTGGTAAGTGCATTATACAAGTAAAATTGTAAAAGTAAACTGCTGTTGATGTCATGTTAATATGTTAAATATGTATAGGCTAAACATAAACGTTTACAAACTTAGTTTACACTGACATTCTGACAACCTGAGACGTGTCAGACAATACGCTGGGTAGGCTAGTAGACCTATAGCTATATAGGCTATGCTTGTAGTAGCTATAGGTTCTTTTAAACATCCACAACTAATGTGAACAGGCTTTAAGGCTGAATCAGTGATCTTTGCTTATTATTCACCAAAATTACTGAATATCGTGTCCATTGTGTGTTAGCTGCAAAATCGTTTGTTAGCGCTACCCACTAGGCTAAACCGTCTTTTGTTAGTTTTGTTAGTCTTTACTTAATCACTCTCTCACTCATTCACTCACTACACACCACGTCACATTTGTGCAAGCATTTTACTATAATGTCATGTAATAAATAATCTTTGAATACTTAATCTAACATACTGTTTGTTTCTTTGCTTTGTGTGCTTTTTGTAGGCTACGTCTTAGAGGAGCAATGAGGAAGAATCGCATGTCTGACAAAGCCACGGACACGGAGATAAATCAATAGCCATCAGATCTGCCTTAAGACTGCGGGGTGGACCGCGTCGGGTTTCACCCAACTAATAAGCAGTAAATATACCTACAGTGGGGCGAGTGTTCACATTAGGTTACTTGGTTTTGTATTTTTTTTTGTAATTTGAATAATTAACAATGATCTTTAATCATATGCTTTTTCTCTTTTTGTGCATCTGGATTCACGTCAGATGGTTGTTCATGCTATAGTTTTCTCTTTTGCCTTTTTAAAATAAAAAATAAAAACTATTTTGAAAATTACAAATTGCGTGGATATTTGTAAATATGAATCACAGATCAGGGCCAGATGAGCCCCAGATGTAAAATATGAGTCTGGGCCAGATCAGCACCACACGTCATGGCATTAATAACTGTACTGGGCCAATTCTGGCCCAGATCTGTCTCTGATCCGTAATTCCAACCTGTTCCGGTATTGGGCCGTTGGAACAGATGAGCCCGGCCCAGGTCCGTTTAGCGGATCTGCGCCAAATGCTAATAAAGACCTGGTCCAAATCTGGCCCAAATACATTTTGCTGTCTGGGATGTGTGCCCTCATTTAGAAGTCTCCCAGCTAATCCTGCCTTGTAACTGACCAAAGTTGGAGAAACAGCTTTCTTTTACTGTCTCTAGAGTTAGCTAGCTGACATGATCTACATCTGAGCTACTGCGCATGTGCGAGTGCAATCAAAGATAGTACAGAAGAAGAAGATGAAAAGAGGTCTCACTCTGTAGCTGAAACAGAAACCAGGTGAAAAGAGGATCTGCAGCAGTGAGAGAGAGCTGTGCAATACAACAAAAATATGGTGTTTTTTGAAAATTAAACCATGTAAACCTATTCTGGTAAAACCTTAAAATACAGTTATGAACCTGAAAATGAGCATAATATGGGCGCTTTAACTGTTATTTAACCAGGAAGTTTCGAGAGTCAAAACTTAAAGAAACAAGTTGGAAAAGGGCTCAGTTATCTTCTTTTCACTAACACAATCAAGCCATTCCCAATGCAAAAAACATTACAGTGAAAGAAAGAGTGTAAATACAACCACGTCACACAACAGTCTCATATTCAAACCCTGCAGACTCAGATGTTAGCCTAAAAAGTCACAACGGGTGCGTCATTACTCACATAAAATATGATTCTTCACAATGGTAGTTATTCTCTTTTTGGTGTAAGATAAAACATACAAACTTCAGCTCTTATTTATGAGGTCTGAATTTTCCAAACTGCACATTGAGGCCACAAGCTGTCACAGAATGAGAAAGCATTTCGCCCTTTTCCCTTGTCAAAATATGTCATGAGAAATTATGCTGCTGTCTGTAGCAATTCACAATCCTGAGTTTTGTGTTTTTATACATTCTTCATGAAGCTATCCTGCAGTACAATACTTTCAATGCATGCTTGGGACTAAAGAACCAAGTCCCCTTCATTTTACTTGAAAGAGAAAAATGAACAGAACTAACAAAGCAGAACAGCAGGAAAACAAGGATGGACTTTGGTTTTAATAGCATGACCTGTCCTGGAAATCCCCAGTCAGCTGGTCACTTGACTCAGCCATGAGAAGAGGGATTGCAGGAGGAAGAGAGGAGGGCTGGATGTGTGGTGGTGGTGGTTAAAGAATAGAAGAGGAGGAGGGGGAGAGGAAGTGGAACTGCCTTTCGGCTCAAGGGCCAAAACACAATCTTTACTTTTTCCCCTTCTGGTGTGTGATGATTTCCCATGAGTTCCTATACATGAGGACATGTATGGCATCTCAATGAGGGAAGCAACCCACAGCAGATAGTTGTATTTCTTGGAAATATAAATAATGAACATGAATATTAAAGGAGAATAAATAGAGAATTGATTTCAGCATCAAAGCCTTGTTTTCGGTGTGCTTCTTGTCTAAGTTAAGGACCACGAAGCATCAGAGGATTTAGAATTCAATACCACCTCTACAGATGGGCATCCACCTGTAAGCTTGTGAAGCTGATTGGTCTCATTTCTATATGTTAATTTGTGCTAATTGCTCATTGCTGTTGTGTTTCTGTTGGCGCTTCCTCAGTCTCACTTCTCAAACAAACAGTGTGGGCAGTACTTTTGCCTTTTCTTTGGATTTCGTTCTTTGTTTGTCAAGTTGGATTTTCTGTAGGTGGTTCTGTTCTTTGTCTACTCATCCACGGTGGTGTTCACTGTTCATACCCTTTTCTTCTGTTCAGCTCCCTCAGCTGATGGACTTACATCACTTCCTGTGTCCATTTCCAGTGAAGACAGCGCTGGGTGTTTTAAACAGCAAGATTTAACGCTGTCATGAAGTTGCTTTTTTACACCAGTTGCCCAGTGACACATATTCTGATAATACTGGGGAGTATTTACTTCAATATCTTCACATGAACTATTGAGAGAACTGTTTAAAAATACAATAGCCTACAGTTGTGGTGCATATGTGTTACCCACAACACACAGGCCCACCTAGTATGCAAGCCAGAGCTTTTCTGCATAAAATAGTTCATCCTGTCACAGGCACTGATGCAGAGGTACGCAGGTTTGGTGTGTGTGTGTGTGTGTGTGTGTGTGTGTGTGTGTGTGTGTGTGTGTGTGTGTGTGTGTGTGTGTGTGTGAGTGTCAGCGGAAGCAAGCAAGTGGGCAACGGCGGAAAAGCACGCGGGCACAAGGTCTTTCAACTTCCCTTTACAGGCATCAACAACCCTGCCTTTCATACTCTGTTTAGTCTGAAGGCCCAGTTTTTGATTCATTTGTTATTTTCTTCTTTTCTGTTACCACTCTCTGAAAAAATATCTGTCGTTTGTGTCAACAAATTTTATTCCCCTCTCATTCTCCTCACAATATATTGTCCACATAACACTTTTTTATCTTTAAATGATCTGATGATGTCCTTATTCGTATTGTAAATTGGCTTGAAAAGTGAGAAACCTTTGGATTTCCTCCTACACTGAGCAGATAAGAATTGTGGCCGTGAGAGCAAGTTAGAGAGAAAGTTCTAAGAATGTGTTATCTCTCCTCTGCACTGTATGTGTGACATCAGCCACACTGAGCAGCCCTGAAAAAATGCAGAAAAACCCTAAAGAAGCACTAAACTTAAACAGTGATAACACAATAACTGTAAAAGATATCAAAAAGCTGAATCATTTTCTAATAGCTGAACGTTTTGTGAGTAGTTTCAAGTTTGAATTACGTCTGTATGTGAAAGTATGTGGGAGGAGTAGCATTTAGAAGTGTAAGAAGCCTGAAGAAGATTTAAAGATTGCTCCATTGACTTTCAATGTAAAAATAAAAAAGCTTAATATTTTAAAAACCATGAATGGTGGAAAAAAGTTGAATCGAAGCACACATGTCATTAAAGAGCATAAAGTTTTTGATATTTGAATGTTTTTTGTAGCTGAAAGTATGCAGAAGTAGTAGGAATTTAAAAGAATTGAAAATTGTACGGAAGAATCGGATAACAATAATGTGAATGCTGCTGAATCAGCATTCACACAAAGTGCATCACTTCTTACTTTGTCCTTTTAGCAGGGCGTATGCAATGATGTCACTGAAGAAGAGGTGAAAGCATCTGCTGTTTTCCTAAAAACCTTTTGATGTGGTGTTGATGAAATTGTAGAGATTTTTGAATTAAAGAGTAACGTAAAGCTAGAGTGCATGGTTTCTGTCGCCCCCATGATAAATTATAGCTTTAGGGCCAAATTATCTCTTTACACATTTCTCTAGAAGTAATTTTAGCCTTAATTGAAAGAAAGTTGAGTTTGTTCTGAAAATGTTGATGTAAAATAAATAGGGTTACATGCAAATATCCTTAAAAGGTGAATTTGAGAAGAGATGTAAAAAATTAGAAAATGTCCTTAGACTTCAGAGGGTTAACAAGGATATAAGGGTGCAAAGCTTTAATGATTTAAGATTTATTTATTAGGACAATCAACATTTCTGTAAATGAGCTAGTGTTAGCCAGTTGGCTCATTTTCAACTGTAGTCCTTGTTACCTGTGCATGTCTAATGATGTATAGTGAAATAAACAAAACATATGTATAGTGAAATAAACAAAACATATATGTAATAAAGTTGTAGCTGAGTAGGATTAACACTGTGTTTTATCAGTTAGTTTTGTGGATGGGATACCTTAAGCTCTAAACGAGAGTCCCTAAATGATAGATTTCAAGATGTAATTTTGTCTGTTTTCCATGATCACTTATAAGAGTTATAAACTGAACAATGATGGTTGCTGGTAACTAAAATGTTCAACTTAAACTCACACCAGCTACAAATGTGTACATGTTAAAACTATTAAAGCTTTTTTTTTTCTTCTTGCTCACCTACTTCAGGTGTAATTTACACCAGCCCCCAGCAAGCATAATAGCATTTGCATGTATGAAAAGATGTAGCTAATATTGTAAGCTGGCAGGAGTGGCAGGTATTATTCATGATCCTGTTTCATGCCGTCTGTCTTCTTCTGCTTTTCTGCTGATTTCCGCTCCGTCTAGAATCACGTGTTTCACTACAGGCCAAAAACTGAACCTTGCCAGTCTTTTCCCCTTTTTCACATTGCATAGCTTTGTAAGTTTTGAAACTGACGCACCAGTAATTTATGCAGCAACTCTCAGGCTTGTTTGCCTGCCTGCAAGTTTCCGTATCTGAACCGCTACGTTCACACACACTTCTGAATGATGTTCAAATGAACTTGACTCACACGTCCTGCTGCCTTTGTAACTGTGATTTAATGCAGTCTGTGCCTGAATTGCTGACGTGTGACAAAATAATTGCTCAATTTTATGATGTGGATGCAATATGTCAAATATCAGTGGTAATAATAATAATGATATATAATAGTGTTGCTGTTACACTACTGGTCAGATGCTTATGAGACGAGTGCATGTATTCAGCCAATCCTGTGCTGGTGGCTGTGTTACTGACTATACTTCTGTGTGACCAGGAATAGCCTTTGTCAGTGCATTACACCTAAGGCTGAATATAGGAAAGCCAAGGGCCCAATTAGTCTCTAATAGGTTATGAAAGTTGTGAATGGGGGTAATTATATGAAAGCAGGCAGGCTGTGGTGTGGTTGTATGTTAATTAGCTTTAATTAATTTTTAAATTAAGGGTCACCAGCGCTAATCTCATATTAAAGGACACACATGACTGCAGGGGTTCAGTTAGAAGGACCTCCCAAGTTACCTTCACATTACAATATGATGATCACAAGCCTTAAAAAGTACAACACTCCTGACCTCTATTGGCTGAAATTGGACCTGCAGGGGAGTGATGTGGTTTGGTCTGCAGGAGGCACCCAAACACTGTAAGACATGTGTGACCTTCACTGCATTCACTGACAAAACAAATATTTTGCCTTCATATAACACAGTCCAGGTTTGCACAAGCTACAACAGGCTCGATAAAGCACTGAGGAAAATATGATAACATTCAGGCAGATGTGATAAGAAAGAAAGGGATGTTAAGAATTTGAAAATGGTCTTGTATGTCAAGGGTAAACTTTTGAATGCTGATTTTGTTTTACGTGTTGTTTGCAAAAGAAAAAGATTTGATCCACCCCTTCTTTACACTTCACATTCAGGGTTATCTTTGATCAAGGAGAAGAGTATTTATCACACTTGTTGAGCAATTCCAGTTGTTTTGTATTTTTTAGCTGTATTCTAGTGAAATGTGTCTTTATATATTTAATAACCCAAAGACATAATGCCCTCCTCCTGTCACCTTTAGTGCTGTTGAACAAATCAGCTTTGACACATAATCCTCTTCTGAATTAGATTGTATCTGAGCTAAATATTGACAGTTCCAGTGTGCTTCAGGAGTTATGCTTGTGGATGCTTTTAAGTCTACAGTGATGAATAATAAAGAAATACAGTCAACTGAATTCACACCAAAAACAAAAGAGGATCCATTGGTGAAAATAGTTGCCAGGATTATTATTATTTAAAAAAACAACAACACTGCTAGCAACCTAGAAACTCATATTTTGATAAAGGGTAAGAGTTAGTTAATAATCAGCAATCATTATATTTTTGCATCCTGACTTGCAAATGTCAACTTTATTCTGTTTAAAGCTATACAACTAGTGTGGCTGATAACAGAAAGGTATATTGTTTAAACAGCCTGTTCGCACCATAACATCTAAGTCTGTCCTTCTTTCTCTTTATCACTCTCTCACGCAGAGACAAACAAACACAATTGGCTTAGGCTTTCTTTGGCTTATCCTGTGCTCTGAACATAGCAGAGAGAGTGAAGCTCCAGTGAGATAGGCTACTCTGTATAAAGACAGAGATGATAAAAGAAGACAAAGACCAAAATAAAATGCCAAAGCCAAAAGTTTACAGATTACAGACACCACATTGGGCGTCTACTGTAGTTGGCAACTTTTCTGTCTGTGCTGTAAAACTATGACGTTTTGATTCCCTACCTCTATTTTTAAGCATCACAATCTTCATCTATGTCAGACGTCTATTCATAGCTCACTGTACACTTTTCAGGGAACCTTTCAAGTCTATTCATAGAACCTGATTTAAATAAACCACAGTGTGTAATGCATGTGTGTTGGTGTCCCTCACTTTATTTAAATGATGAGTTGTACAGAGCAGTGGAAAGTCTGAGGGATGGAATGCTGTCATGCAATGTTTGTGGCTTGTAAGGACACACCTGTAGCACACACCCACACACCAAGTTATCCTTGAATTGACAAATGCTCTTGCACTTGCTTGTGTACTAAGCCTATTTTATTCAATGTGGCTTTGAATAAAAATGAGGAAATAGCAAGTAGTTTCCTGAGAAGAACCTGATTTACCCGAGAGGTCTGTTTAGACACTTAGGCCTAACAGCTCAAACAAAATAGACAGAAACCATGCATGATAAAGGACTACATAAAGAGACATTGTTAACCAGCACTGTGATATGTTAATCGTACTCTCCCAGAAATAAGGCCCCGAGCCTGTTGCATGTCAGTCCTGTGAAAACGTGGGATGAAATATATGAATTAGGCCTATCATGATGATATCTCAATATGGTAGGCTACTCTAAAAAAGGTCTGCCCTTGCTGTGACGTTACATTTAAGACTTATCACTAGCTATATAAATGGCAGTAGTGCAACATTAAAGATGCAAGCTGCCATTAAAACCCAAAGACGAAGAGTCTTTCTGTGCCCCTGGCAAGTCAAGCCGCCGTGGTCACACCCTTCCCAGCGTCTCCCCCTCCCGCTCTGCCCGCCATGTTCTGGAGGAGGAGATACGTGTAGCCTGGCTTTAGCTGGTTTAGCATTAGCAACACATAGCTAGGCGGAGGCGCAACAAGCTCCCTGAACGCCAAAATAAGTACTCTTTTTTTATTTTACCCTGGAATTGGCAAAACTCGTTTATGGGGTTATATCCGTGGAGTATCAGTTATATCTGACGTAACCCAAACGACATGGTAAGTTAACGTCGGCTTTCAAGACAGTGGAGTTGTTTTGTTTTTCCAGGGTGTCCTGTAATCCAGTTTGCTCTGGTGATGTCTCCACCGAGCACCCGTCTTGGCTGCTAGCTTGAAGAATTGCTAACTAGCTTAGCATGCTAGTTTGCTGTCTTAGCACAGAAAATACGTTTGGAAGCTGACCGGAATGGCTGTGTTTCTAGGTGTAGGGTTGACTGTTAATCCAATACAGGCAAGCTTTGTATTACATTTAGATGCTGAGCAATCAACAGTTGAATTTTCAGCCAGACTACTAGGAGAGAGGAAGACCTGCCGATGGCTAACCTAACATAAGCGTTGCTAGCTTTGGTCACAACTTTTTTTTCAAAGCCAAGTTTTGATCTCGTATTAGAAATGAACGTTAGTCAGTGGTTGTGTTGAGCGCAAATATCAATGCCAGTGGCAAAAGCAAGTTGTACAGAAAACGCTTTGTTAAACTTTAGTTGGGTCAAATACTCTTTTACAACAACCTGAGGTGACTAACTAGCTAGCTAGCTAAATCAACGTAAGCAAGTTGTTCGCTAGCTTATTTTGCTAGCTAGCTAGCTAATGACAACTTCTTTCCGCAAGTTTGCACTCAACTTGCTAACGTTAGCGGTAACAGTAGCTAAGTAGCAAGTTGGCTAGCTAGTTATTCCATGGTTATTCCCCCCCCCCTGATTTATTAAAGTGACGTTGCACAAATTAGATCGCTGCAGCTACACCCAACATTATTTCGCAATTTCAAACAGGTTACTTGACTAAGAAAATTGGAAATATGATTGAGGCAGTTTACTTCACTAATGTTAGCCATAGCTATTTCTATGGTGCTATCAATCCCATCAGTGCAGTGAAACGCCGTGATTTGTCCTTTTTCTTGTGTTTTTTTTTTTTAGGAGCGGCATACTTATTTGTATTTTCTCTACCAATGCACCGTGCTTTGATAGAGAAAACTGCTAAGCTAGATCATACTATTGTGATTCATCAAGGCAACACTTGACGTTCTTGTATACTTATTGAGATTGCATAAATCTTGGCATTAACTCTTCGCTGAAAGACACTGAACAGTGGTAGGGTTTATTTATTTTGTGAGCTATAGTCGGAGATGCTGGTGTTCGGATGTGAGCTTTGTATTTAGATCTACACTGAGCCCATATAAACGTGGCCTGAAAGAGGGGCAGGGCTTTGTCTATTGTCAGAATGATCAGTCAGTCACAGTGGGTGACAGATGCATCATTACCGTCCTCCTCCCTTCCCCGACTTGGCTTTGTCTCCCAGCCGGCCAGGGGGGACAAAAGGCGGGGTGACATGCTGATCAGAAGTGGCTTATCAACATACCGTCTTTTACTCACTGCTTCAGGTTGCTGCTCATCATAACTCCCAAACACTCAGAGCCACTTTAAGGATTTTGGAACACATGTTAGTAGTTTGATTTTCTTTGGGTTAGACTGGATATGATTGTTATTTTGGTTAACAGAACGTAATCCTTGAGTAGCTGAGTGGGTAAGGATTAATTACTGTATGTTGGATGGTAAAGAACCGGCTGGATAACTTGATGTCATGCTGTTGCACACTCTACCCTCTCTCTCTCTTTCTTCACACACACACACACACACACACACACACACACACACACACACACACACACACACACACACACACACACACACACACACACACACACACACAGGCACCCAGTTGTTACATTACTTTTATCCAAAGCGACTTCCAATTAAGTGCTTTCAACCTTGAAGGTGCAAACTCCATACAACAAGTAGTAAGTGCAAGTACATTCTTTTTTTTTTATCCGAGATGCAGTTGGAAGAGATGTGTTTTTAGCCTTCGGCGGAAGATGCGTAGGTTTTTGGCCGCCCTGATGTCAATAGGGAGCTAAGCTGGGTCTGATCCGTTTGTGGCCCTGTATGCAAGTACTAGTGTCTTGAAGTGGATGCGGGAAACAATTGGTAACCAGTGAAGAGAGCGGAGGAGCGGTGTAGTGTGAGAGAACTTGGGGAGGTTGAAGACAAGCCGAGCTGCTGCGTTCTGAATGAGCTGCAGGGGCCGGATGGCACATGCAGGTTGTGCAATCCTTCTATTGCCAGATCAGCTTTACTGTTGTTGTTTGGGCCTGGCAAGGTAGACCTGTTCTCAGTGTACAGCTTCTCAACCCTTAATGCTAATCCTAGTATACTTATGTTTTGCCAAGACACGCCCAGACACCGGCACAGGATAGGTTTGCGTCTTTGTGTTCTTGACATCGAACGGTACACTTGTGTCCAGTGTTAAGTTTCGTCTCGGTGCACATTCACTGTCATATTGTAGGTCACGGCATTTTCTCATACGCTAGGTTTTTCTTTTCTCAGTCTCTATTACAGACGTTATGTGTAGGTTAGTCTCACATTGCCACACCTATCTCCACAGCGCTGCAGAGAAAGGTCTGGCTAGTCCACACACAACATTCTGGGATAGCAGAAAAACATGCTCTCCCTTTTTTGGCATTTCTTTAAACCAATCCCAGTTGTCTTGGGCGGTGCTTGGAGCTGGACGGAGCAACGGGGCCTCTGAAAAATAGACCTCGGGATGGAACTTGTTTTGGTGGAACATGTGTAAGTTCACAAGTTGTTTTAGTCGTGCAGGAGAAAACTCAGATTCAACAGTTCTGATCTGAGGAGCAGTTAACCATAGTCCTTATTAATCGATCAGAGGTTAGAATGCCAACAGAAAGAAAGCGTCCTCGATATAGGCTATGTGTAGATCATTCATTTACCACACTGTGAAGTTCCAGTGTTTTAACCAAGTGCAATAGGGCATTTTTGATAGCTGTTGTAAATGCCTCGGCCAAAGGAATTGATTCACAGTCTAGCAGGGGATTTCACCTGTTGATACACACCACCACAACAGCAGATGGACATGTGGACAGTCTGTTCCGTGCATTCATTATATAGGCCTACTTGAAATGATTCGGTTTACTCTTTTTATTCACTTTCTGATTTCCCATATGCTTTTTTTTCTGAAGCTACTTTTTACAACATCATTCTTTTTTTAAATATAAACACCACAATACCAAATCAGGGATTTTTCTGCTGATGCTACAGTTCTGCCCATCTCTAAACATTAGGCTAATAGTCAGGAATTTCAACATGAGCTTGACAGCTTGATGGCAGAAAAGACAACCACATATGTCAAAGTCAACATGACTAATACTAAAAAAACAAAAACACAAAATGTAGGTAGGGGTAGAGGATGTTGAGAAAATCTGTAATGGTCAATGAAATCCAATGTAAATCCAGTATGTCTACTAGACAGTACGTATTGCAAAATATCCACAAGTATATCTAATCCAGGAGAAGGACCACTGATTTGAATTATGAATGAAGGAGTGTTATTAGAAATTAGGGAACAGGACTGGCATGAACAGATACCAATATTTACGTAATTTCTTTTTCAAATTTCTTTTCAAATTTCGTCAACCTCAAGTCAGATACAGACAGACAGGCAGAAAGAGGAGGGGGCCGAAAGGGTGGCCGCAGATATTGGGCGCGTGAGTTCATCTGAAGCTGCAATAACTAGACCCTGAACTTGATTATTTTGATGGTTATCCTCACATTCTAGCAACAACGAGGCATAACAACAATTCACCAAGAATGACAGGCTCAGTCATTCAGACATAATTAACCTGCATTGACACATGAATATGTATTTCTACACACACACAGATACGTCTTGGGTGCAGTCTCTTCTGGGCCTTTGAGTGATCAAATAGCGCGTTCTATTTATACTCGGTACTCGGATTTTCCGAGGTCAAAGTCGGAAACACGCCCCCTGACCTTGGATTTCCCGAGCTTGGAACTTGGACAACCTCGCAGTAGCCCGAGTTCAAAATCCAACGTGGCTTCCCCCCGTCACAACAGTTGTGAAAGCTGTAATAACATAAAGTTATAAGTGCTTCTGTCTCACTAAATCAGTCGTTAACACAAGAATGTTCAACTTCTATCTGTGGACATGTTGTTATGCTGTTTGTATGCACAAAAAAACGGCGTAATGCGTTGTTAACAACTGGTGTTGCTAACAATGGCTAACCGGGCTAGAGCTAATGAAAACAATGAAAATCCGAATTGCAAACGGAGCGCATTCAACTCGGGTGTGATGTCATTCCCAGCTCTGGCTTCCGAGTTCTGAGGTAAATGGAACGCACTATTAGCACAGAAGGGCTGAAGAAAGGCGGGCCAGCGGTGTCTTGTGCTGGGGGTTGTTCCGGTGTGTGTGTGTGTGTGTGTGTGAGAGTGTGTGTGTGTGAGAGAGGGAGGGGGGGGGATGGACGGACAAGACAGACTCTCTTCTTCCTGTCTGCTATGGGTGAATAGGTGATTATAGCAGCAGATGTGTCATTAGGTCTGAGCTGTATTCATGCGGGTGCAGGGTGAGAAGGAGGGTGATGAAGGAACGTTTGGGGGGTGGGCATGCTCCACAGGAATCACATTTCACAAGCGTTTTAGGGGATGTGCCAAGTTGTTTTTTTGACCCCCCCCCCCCCCCCCAAAAAAAAAAAACACACACCTTCTCGTTCCCCCTCCCTCGTCCCTCCAGCTGTCTTTCCATGACATTGCTACGTTGCTAGGCAGGAAGCTCCCTGAAACAAATGCACACACATGCGTAAATGTACATAGCCACTTGCTTCGCTTAAAAATTGAACATTTTTAACTGTTGCATTTAACACGGAGTCTGCATAGAATGCTAATCACTTTAAACACTCTTCCTCTGTTCCTGAAAGCACTAGGTTTTGTGGCATGCCGGTGCACGCTTGGTGCAGGGATCAGATTACTGAATAGGATAAGTCATCGTGGGTCTCCCTAGATGGTAGTCAGAGGAACAGTGGGCACAAAAAGATCTCAGAAAACCTAAGCTGCTATTTATTACCAAGAACAATTATTTGAGTAAGGTTTAGTCAATTTGGAGTTGATGTCAATGTGTGAAACTATGCTAATGTAGGGATGTCGCGCGACCCGGTACTTCGGTACCAAAATTCTGGAAACGTGACAGTACTCGTTTATTTTTTTTATTTTTATTTTTTTTTAACCGTACGTGGACATGCAATTCTTCCGGACCTGACAGGGGCCGTGTACGCCTACAAGTGTTCTAGTCTGCTGCTAATTGCTGGAGAAGAAGAATAACGCCCACCAGCACAGAAAAAAAAGAGTGCCTCATCTCCGTTGCCGCGCACGCGGTCAGCCTCTGTCTTTACCGTAACATACAGTAGATTTGCCGTGGGGATGCTTGGGATTTCCCCCTTTCTGGTCTACATATCCCTGCTTCTGCAGAATAATTTGTATCCCTGGTGGGGATAAAATGTATCCCACCCCCCCCTCCTCAAAGTGATCAATGCTACTTCACCATACAGTGGTGCTCATAAATTTATGAACCCATGCTAAAGTTGACTAAAAAGAGGAATACAAAAATCATCTTTTGGAAATTGATCTTAATGCCTTAATTAAAAAATCCAACCTTTTTAAGGACACCAATTTTCTTTGTGAATGAATAATGTATCGCAAATAAATAAATGTTCTTCCTTTTAAAATACAGGGGGCATAAGTAAGTACACCTGTATGTTAAATTCCCATAGAGGCAGGCAGATTTTTATTTTTAAAGGCCAGTTATTTCATGGATCCAGGATACTATGCATCCAGTTCCCTTGGCATCTGGAATTAAAATAGCCCCCCCACATCATCACATACCCTTCACCATACCTAGAGATTGGCATAGGGTACTTTCCATAAAATCATCTCTCAATGCAAATCAAACCAACCGTTAGGCTAACTGAAATAAAACCATTTTAATTAAGGCATTAAGATCAATTTCCCAAAAAAATATTTTTTTATTCAACTTTAGCATGGGTTCATAAACTTATGAGCACCACTGTATATTATACCTAAAATAGATTTTTATTATTTATTAGATTTTTTTAAATTTTATTTTTATAAAGCTAAAGCGCTGTAACGTGAACACATAGTGCCATAGAACGATAAAATCAGAGCGGTTGTTGCTGGTTGTATTTAGCCGCTACAGAGCTCCAGGACGCCGGCTACTAGTGCCCGTTGTTTAGCCGCCAATAGGTGACTGTGAGCCGCGTACAGGCACTGCCAGATGACGGTCCTTTCAGGGGGAATGGTAGTAGAGTTTAGCCAGAAAAAGTGAGCATCATGCCAAAATGACTAGTTAAGTTTTGGGAAAAGATTGTGTTTTGAGTTGAAACACTCCCGAGGAACGAAGGAGCGTTTCCTGGGTGAAAGTATTTATTTATTTTTTTTGCCGCAAAGTAATTTCCCCTCTCCGGCTTGAAAGCGTTCTGTTTATTGTTTATTTCATTTTGAGATTATTTTCCATTGGATATTTAAGTTCATAAATAAGTGCTTGGAATGGCTGGCCGAGTGGCACTATATCCTTGGTATTAAAAGGGGGATTTAATTCTTGGATGTTATGTTTTGTTATGCATGATCAAAAACATCCTATATATATATATATATATATATATATATATATATATATATATATATATATATATATATATATATATAATAGCTACGGCTTTCACGACTTCACCTGGAGCTCCCAACAAGAAAGTAAAGTCTGTTTCTCTCTGCCGTCTTCTGTCACAGTCTAACGTTAGCTCCGATAGCTGACTTTAGCGGCCGTCTAATAACGTCTGTTAATTTAACTTTAACCAGCCTGGTTCTATGTGAAAAAACAACAACGGCAGAGAGAAACAGACTAAACACGCTTGCCGTCTGGAAGTTCCAGGTGAACTCATGGAAGACGGTACCGTACGCTGGCTGTGTGGTGATGCCAGGCTTCAGAGCAGCGGACACTGGCTCCAGAAGATGGGCATTTTCTCCAGATTGCATGTAAATCACATGCCCCCTCAACACCAAAACAGTGACAGAAAGTTGAAAAATACTGACACTGAAAAAAGAGTGACATGAGACTGTCCCACCCCCCCTCAAATGTTTTTTTCTTTTTTCTTTATTTTTTACACACTGTGTGGTATCGACTTTGGTATCGTGTACTTTTGGTGGTATTGGTACCGCCTACTGTGTGTGTGTGTGTGTGTGTGTGTGTGTGTGTGTGTGTGTGTGTGTGTGTGTGTGTGTGTGTGTGTGTGTGTGTGTGTGTGTGTGTGTGTGTGTGTGTGTGTGTGTGTGTGTGTGTGTGTGTGTGTGTGATCAAGAAATGTTTTGTCGATAAATGAAAGTAGACCAGCGATGTACAAAACTGGCTCGATGACTAAATCAAGAAAATCATGCTGTGGTGCGTTTGCATCTGATGCGTTTGCATGACATACGTCATGGTAGCTTGCTGTCACGTGACGATTTGGGCGGTGTCTGAGCCCGTCCACCATTTCGGGATCCTACGCTATCAGTTGCCAGGGGCAAAAGTGTCAGAGCGACACAGATCACGGCATTTAAACAGAGTCGAGAAAATAATAATGTTTTTTTGTTAAAGAGTAAGATCCTTTCAGTTTAACATGAAACGGCCCCAAAATCTCCATCGCCAAACCCGCCAGACTCCGTGTAAATAATCAGTGTTTTATCATCGGAAAACACACTTCATTGAAAGTGGACAGAAAAAAAAATAAAACTTCAAAAAAAGCCGTCGTGGTTCGGCTGTCCACTCTTCCAACAATCACCACTCTGGTTTGGTTGAAATAAACCCTTAAAGGGATATTTCACCGCTGGAAAGATGAATATGTATTAAATTGGGTCATTTATGAAGTAGAAATGTGAATTTTTTTTAGAAGTTAGTGCCGTCTAGACCGAGAAAAGCCAGAAAATTTATTTTTGGCTCATGTGGATGAAAGACAACTCCCAGAATGCACTTGCTTCGCTTCACTCCCAAGCCACGCCTACCGAAAACAGTGAGACAGTCAAGTCACCTCAAATGTGTTTTATTGTCCTTTCAACCATATACAATGTTCACCATGGCTCAAGTGTTTACACATTTAAAATGTATAAAAACGACATTGTATAAAAATGACATAGGAAACATTTAGGCTACATTTAGTGGGACGCGACTGATCATATCGACGGGGTTTTCTATCAACGGTCGGCCGTCGGCTATATGTGTCTACACCTTTACTCGACAGAGCAGCATCTGCCCGGAAGGCTAGCAGGCCTGGTAGCTGGATAGTCCGTTACACTGTTGTTCAGCCATGTTTCCACAACAACAAAAATGCAGCAGTCTCTGAACTCGCGTTGGGAGTTTCGTTGAAGTGTGTTGTCTAATGAGCGGACACTTGCAAGCAGGATGGATGGAACAGGTGGCCGTCCAGCATCAGCTTTCCACCTAGCTGGAACTCCTGCGTTTTTCCGCTTTCACGCACACTGCTTTCAATGTGCCTTTACCCGGCTAGGGGCATCGGGCGACACCGCAGGCTGACGTGCTGGTCTCCGTAGCAGGCGAAGCTCGCGTAGTGTGTGGAGTTTTCCGTCTGTAATAAATTGTCCTGCATAGTCTCCGATCTGTACCAATTTATCCCGTTGGTACGCATACATGAATGCACATAATTGTTGTAAAAGTTTGCTGCTGAAAAGCGAGAGCTGTAGCTTAGCTCCAAGATGGCTGACACTCTGCTACGCTCGGATCGCATCGGCCAGTGACAGTCCCACCCCCTATGGGCGGGTTGAAAACATGCGGAACTAGCTGGCTTGTAGTCCACAGCCTCTTGGCAAAAATGCCTCAGATGACGCTAAATGACGATTTTTGCATCATTGGAGAGTTTTTTTTTTTTCCAGACCCACAATACAGAGAAGGCTCGCCTCAGGGGGACATGAGGGAGGGAAGCACGGTCATTCGAATATACTACCGGGTTTCTACTGATACAAAGCTTAATGCCAATCGGTGAAGTATCCCTTTAATTCACCCATTTACATGTGGAAATATGCTGGCTCTATACACGCTAAAAGTACAGATTATTTACCTGGAGTTTGGTGATGGTGAATTCAGGGCTGTTTCATGTTAAACAAAAAGGATCTTACTCTTTAACTAAAAGCTCTATATCTGTCGGGATCATTTCCAGTCAGTGTGGTGTCTCTGTGCTGGACCAGAGAAAGGTCCTTTCTTCTAATTGCAGCCACCCAAGAAATCCGACGTCTCCTTGTCACATCGGAGACGTGCTCTCCTTCATGCTTTTTCCATGTAGGGAAACGAGAAATCTGTAACACGTGGTTCCTACGGTTTCCACGACAATTGTGTGAGACACTGGAGCAGTGTTTTCCAAGCATTCTGAAATAGTGCGGAATTGCAACAACCTCCTCTGCTACCAACAGAAACGATGAACGCCTGCTGGCGGGTATCCTCCCAAAATGGTGGAAGGGGGGAGGATGCCGTGATCTCTGGGGGCGGGGCGCTGCGTTGCGACGACTTCCCCTCGTTCTCAATATCGTATTTCTTTTGGAATCGACTTTTAAGTAGCCAATATCCCATAAACATAAGGGCAGTACTTGGTAGACAGAGAGCATAATCGGTACATGTGTGTTTCATAACTTCATGTTACGTACTAAAGTGACTTCTTTCATACTCAACAGAGTTTGCTTTTAGATGTGTAGGTGGTTGCACAGCTGTGAGTCTCCACACACTTTCCATACTTGTGTATGTCATCCAGTGATTAGTAGCTGGGCTGCTGATCTGTTAGAAACAGGACCGAGGAGTTATCAGTCACTCCTGTAGTCATCATCAGACTGGAAATGGTTTATTTCCCCTGCCACCCACCAAAGGGTGGAAGCACATTTTTACTCACTCATTGTACTGGCATCTCTCATAACAATACATACGGACTGTTAATCCTGTGGCGTTGCGAAAGAGCACAGATAAAGGCTCATGAAGATCTAAATTGTTTAAGAATGATGCTCAAATTCATCTGAAATAAAATTATCCAAACTTTGAATCCACCTCTGCTTAGATTAGCTATTACTTTTGTGCTACTTTGTAGTACTCAGCATTATTGCTGCACAATATAGTTTTTTTTTTTTTTTTTTAATTTTGTCGCCATCGCAATATCAACTGGCACAATACATATTGCCAAAGGTTGCGAAATATCGCAAAAGACACTCCGAGATTTGTTTTGTGTTTGTTGATAGAAAATATCAGTAGAAAAATGCACTTTAGAATGTAACTGTCATTCTTTTCTTTTTTTTTGTGCTGACTTTTATATTCAATTCAATATATTCAATGTTCAATTTGTTCAGTAAAACAATGTTGGAAATGATTTCCTTTTCATTTGTTTTAAATTCAACTAGCAGTTGGTTGTATTTTAGCAGAATACCGAAAGCAGATGAACGGAGGACACATTCATTATCTGTTTATGTACCGCAACTTAGTAATATCGTTATCACGATATTCAACAGCGCTATCGCATATTTTCCTTATATCATGCAGCCCTGGAAAATTTGCTATCGCCATACTAAAATGCTATTTTGGGAAATAAATGTGTTAGGTATAAGGGTGCACTGTTCAGGATTTTTTGGGCTGAATAGCTGGCCGAGAACGAGCCACTAGCTGATATTAAGATTAAGAGATGAAAGTATTGTACATTGTTTATTTAATGGCAGGCAGTATATTCCAGTCTTTCTTTTACGCCTGGGCCACACAGACTACCTCTACCTGTGCGTGACGGCTACCTTGCTGAAGTGCGGCGCCTTGAATGTGTGTGGTGTCAACACAGAAAGCGTTGCTGCTGCAGCGCTGCCTGCCAGCCCCATCTTTCTACACTGAGTTTGACTTTTGATGATGGCCATCAATGATAGAATGTTTCCCCTCATTATAAACTTCATTTATATTTATTTTAGGCTGAAAAAAGTTTAAGAACCACGTGCATTTCCCACAACACGGTGCTGCAAATATTTCACAACGAAAGCTTTTGTTTAACAAATGAAGGGATCATGTCCACAGAAACGCCAGAGAACTTTTAATCTGATATGGAAACAGGAAGTGTTGAGTTGGAAATAAATATGTATACTCTTTGACATGTCTGTCTGTGACATATTCTACTGATATACACATTGGAACGTGAAAGACTGGCTTGGGCGTGCGTCACTATAGACCCCACTTACACCGTAGAAATTGTCTAGCGTGTTTTCCGTTATCTGATCGGCTCTTCTGATCGGCCTTTATAGAGACCAGCGATCAAACTACCTAGATCAAATGTCGATCTAAATAGGTCGGCTCTGCTTTACAAATTGAGTAACACCTAATAGAATATATAATTTGTGGCATTTATCCACAAAGCCGTCAACAATCGTCTTTTTAAGTTTTCATCGCATGGATCTTATAATAGGTTCCTACTAGTCTTGTGTTTGCTTTGGATGCCTTGCGTTTTCAGCTCCAGTTTCTTGTCCCCCAAGCCCACCCACTGAGCAACTTTACTCTCACACAGACATGACTGCCCTGAGATTATCGATTTATTTTCAACACCCTGCCTTTTAATTTGCAATTGAGTCAGGTTACTGTAAACTCAAGTGAGATCACAAAAGTGGAAACACAATTCTTGGTCACAACACCCTGGCCCTGCATAATAAGAAGGAGGCAGGCTCTCTATGAAGGCATGGAAATTGCTTATCTAAGCGTGAAAGTATGAAACACTGTTTTATCTAGTTTCAAAAAGGAAGGCAAGTTCAGCTGCTCCTATAAATACAAATTATCTACGCAATCTTACACTTGTTGTGTAGAAATCAGCCAGGATTACAATAACAGCAAGAAACTGATGAGACGCACGATGTTGGCAGATGTTGGGTATTATGTCTTGTAATTTAAATTTAAACGGTGCGACTTTTATTTACACTTCAATGTGACTCTATTAAAAGGTAGGTTTAATATTTTATGCTTCAAAGGTGGCTAGTTAAGGAAGAGACATTTGATTAGTTGGGATTGTACAACATGAAGTTTTAGTTTCAGAGAAACATTTGTCATAGTGCGAAAACAAACACTCAGTTGTTGGCATATTCAGCAGTTGCTCTGAAAGTGATTACAACAAGGAAGTGTTGTGGTGTATGCCCTTTTAGTTTGGCTGTATTAAGTTTTTCTCCGTTCTTATTATGTTACCTGTCCCTTAATGTCTTTTTAAAAAAAAAATGTATTCTCTTCCTTTTACTAACCTGTTATTTGTCTGTTTGTCCCAGGTGATGGCGTGGTCATGTTTGCAGCCAGCACTGTGTGTGTGGTGATGGTTTTAACAGACGCTGTTCTGGAGGACTCAGGAACACTGCACTGGCCTGGAGAAGCCTCATAAACAAACACACACATACACAACAGACACACACACACACACACACGCACGCACCTGTACACAAGATTGACACATACACACGCCACCGCCGTGCCTTGAGAAAGGACACAGGCGCACGGACACGTAACACAAGCCTGTTGCACGCGCGCACACATTTACACCTTCTGTGTGTGTGTGTCCGTCCGTCTCTACTCAAACATTATTGGTGCCCTAGCTCCTCTCCTGTGTGAGAGCGTGCGTTTTATTTCTCCCCGTCTGTCCCATCGCCGCCGCCACCATGCCGAGCTCCACCATCCGCCGGCAGATGAAGAACATGGTGAACAACTACTCTGACGCCGAGAAGAAGGTCAGAGAGGCCACTTCCAACGACCCCTGGGGCCCGTCGTCTTCGCTCATGTCCGAGATCGCCGACCTCACCTACAACGTGGTCGCCTTCAGCGAGATCATGAGCATGATCTGGAAGCGGCTCAACGACCACGGCAAGAACTGGCGCCACGTCTACAAGGCCCTCACCCTCCTCGACTACCTGATAAAGACAGGCTCAGAGCGAGTGGCGCTGCAGTGCAAAGAGAACATCTTTGCCATCCAGACTCTGAAGGACTTCCAGTACATTGACCGAGACGGCAAAGACCAGGGCATCAACGTCCGGGAGAAGAGCAAGCAGCTAGTGGTCCTACTCAAAGACGAGGACCGTCTCAAAGGAGAGCGGTAAGAGCTTTATAACTCAAATTTGAACGGATACACAGTAGTAGGGCCGGGCGATATGGAGAAAATCAAATATCACGATATCTTTGACCAAATGCCTCGATATCGATACCGCAACGATAGTGTAGTGTTGACTATTGGTGCTTTCACAAAATGTTTACACAATGAGATTTTTGACAAATAATCATCAGTAATGTGGATATAATGACTAAGTGGGTAAAGGTAAATAATAGAGGAGCTAGAACAGTCTGGTAAGTTAAAAAAATGACATCACTTTACTGTAATGCAGCCTTTAAAACCAGGAAAAGACACCACTTGTGTCATATTACGATATCCAAAATCTAAGACGATATCCAGTCTCATATCACAATATCAATATATTTCCCAGCTCTACACAGTAGTTAAACATCTTAGGCGTCAACTAGGGCTGAAGGATTTTGGGGGGCAGGAATCTCATTGCGATTTTCCTGCCAGATGTTGTGATTACGCTTCGATTTGCAATTATTATTATTTTTTTTTTTAAAGCTACATATCGCACCTTCCCACGATCCTGTTAAATAAAATGATACTAAATGAATGAAAGATCCACTGACAAATGGGACATTTCTGTAAACAGTGATATATAACATTATTCCAGCATGTATTGTAGCTTCTGAAAAAATAGTAAATATAATAATGAAAAGAGGAATAAAAAAAAAGTCAAATCAAATGTTACACCAAACATTTAACTAAATAATTCGCATTCGATTAATCGCGGTCTTCACAATTAGCTAATCGCATTCTTTCAAATTGTGTTTCGTCCTACTGTCAACTCGTGTTTATGCATGTAATTCAGGATTTACCAAGTCATACTCCATTCTGCAGGGTGGGGTATGTGACAGTGATAGAATACCCTTCCCAACTGTTACTTTGCACTTTTGCTTGTCCTCTAAAAGTCAGTGACTTGAATCATCAATCAAGGGGCCGATGGTTAAAATTTGCATAATGTTAATTGAGGCATCAGACCTCATTTGCCCTAATTCTGCTCTGATGCTGAAAGCTAGCGAGGTCGACCATACCGCTCCCGAACCACACCAGACCCTGGCACCACTTCCTCTTATTAAACAATGACTAGGGCTTTCACTGTGTCCAATTTCATTACAGCTGACCGAGAAGCTTTAATACAAAGGGTCTCTTCAGTACTTTAGGACTAATTGTGTTTCCACACCTGCTGTTATAAACAAAGATCCCTAGGACGTGCAAACAAAAGTTACTGCACTTTAAGAAATGGCTACAGGGTTGATGTCTTCCCCAGATTAATAGTCTTCAATTGTCTGCTTCAGTGATTCTCTGTGTGGGCTGTATTTGAAGATATTGCAGAAAAACTGAATTTAGAAAAAAGGTTAAGATGACACCTGCGCTGGTCTCCTTTTCTTATGCCATTAGTTTCTCTATTTGTTCATCCACCGGTCTTTTTTTTTTTATAACCTGCTATATCTCAGACAGATCAGACTGTGACAAAAATGAGGGCATTGCATCATTTCCAGATTTATATAACTTGGCCCAAAGAGGGTGCTTCATCATTTGTTTGGCAGCATGTTTAATTCTAATTAGTGATTATGTTGTGGCATTTTTAGAATTAAAACCCTGATTCTCTGTGTGGTTTTGGAAATACAGTAGACTTCAATTTCCCTTTTTATACCTCATGCTTGTTTTATCCTTTTGGATGTCACACTAAGGATTAAAAGAACCTTGAGTTGAGTCAAGATGACTGATCATATGCCATTATGTTTTTTTCTATTTTTCTTTTTGTCCCACTAGGTCTCAGGCTTTGAAGACCAAAGAGCGTATGGCCCAGGTGTCCACAGGGAGCACTCAGATGGGTTTTGGCCGAGGCTCGTCTCAGCCCAACCTCTCCACTTCCTACAGCGAAGAGTACGGCCGGTCAGAGGGCTCACCTGCGTCCTATCATGGCTGTGAGTATTAGCATATACAGTAGTTGCCATATAGAGTGTACACAAACGGGGCTTATTCCACATGTTTAATCTACACGTGATACAGCATATTCCATTATACCGTATTGTGTCCCCGATGGTGTAACTTTGGCCTACATCCTGAAACCTGCCCCTCCCCCTGTTCTGTCTCTGGCTAGTCCTGCAGTAGGGCTGCATTCCTCAGCGTGCACACACACACACACACACACACACACACACACACACACACACACACACACACACACACACACACACACACACACACAGAGAAGAGGAAGCAGAGTTCACCCCTTCCCCAGCTTCTATCATCCACATGACAGAGGAATCTGCTCCTCTTTTCACTGATCCGCTCACTCCCCCAGAGACACAGTGAGGGTAGAGATGTAGAAACACACAGGGCAGTGGCAGAGATACATGATGGAAAGAAAGAAGTGAATGGAAACTTAACTTAGATAACCTTTTGATGAAAAGAGGGACTAGAGAAGAAATGTCTTCTTTTTTTTTTGATGAAGTGTGCAGTGACAATTGTTGGGCTTATTTTCTACAGATGCACATTACTGCCCTCTGTAACTAGCATGATCTATTGATAAGTCTGATATCGTCACCGTGCCGAGCTTGGAATATTATCCCATACATTCCTCTTGAAGTAATCAATTTAAGGGCTCCTCATACTTGGTGACATATTTGGTGATGAGTGCTCTCGGGTTTCTGTACTTGAATTTTTACTGGCACTTGTTTCTTCTAGTTCCAGTAGCTCATTCTAACAGAAGATAAAAGCAGAGTTCAAATGGATTGAAAGAAAGATGGGGTGAGAGAGGGCTAGAGTTGAAAAGAAACAGAAATCCCTGTCTGGAAATGGGGTAACGCAAAGAGGGGCAGACTGGAGAAGTTGAAATTAAGAGTGAACCTTGGCCTCTTTTTTTTCTCCTTTCATCCTCTGACCCCCGTGTGTGTGTGTGTGTGTGTGTGTGTGTGTGTGTGTGTGTGTGTGTGTGTGTGTGTGTGTGTGTGTGTGTGTGTGTGTGTGTGTGTGTGTGTGTGTGTGTGTGTGTGTGTGTGTGTGTGTGTGTGTGTGTGTGTGTGTGTGTGTGTGTGTGGGTTTGAGCCTGCGTGGATCCTACGTGTTGCATGAAGCGTGTGCATTGCTGCGTGTACGTTACGTTTGGGTGTGGGGCTCAGAGCCGGAAGCTCCAGCAGCCGAGTCATCAGTGGATGACGACTGAAGGAGAGACTGACCAATACGAGTGTGGCAGGGCAGTCTCTGTGGGCGGATTTTGGGGATTCCACTCGAACTTTCCGAGTATTGTTGTCCAGGCAGGGTGTGAATGAACGGCCATGCAAGTCACACTTTAGGTTGTCTGTCATCGTCCTGACTGGTGCTCCCCTGTAGAGCTGGGCAATATATCGATCATATCGATATCGTGATATGAGACTGGATATCCTCTTAGATTTTGGATATCGTAATATGACATAAGTGTTGTCTTTTCCTGGTTGTAAAGGCTGCATTACAGTAAAGTGATGCCATTTTCTGAACTTACCAGGCTTTTGTAACTGTTCTATTATTTACCTTTACCCACTTAGTCATTATATCCACATTACTGAGGATTATTTGTCAAAAATCTCATTGTGTAAATATTTTGTGAAAGCACCAATAGTCAACACTACACTATCGTTGCGGTATCGATATCGAGGTATTTGGTCAAAAATATTGTGATATTTGATTTTCTCCATATCGCCCAGCCCTACTCCCCTGCCTTTCCGTGCTTCCCGCAGAGGTCTGGAAAAATGTTTATTTTCACAGATTCACACAAAATGTCTCACTCACCAGGTTTCAAACAGCCACTTAATTCTTTATCTAGAGAGACATGGGGATCTGCAAATGTTCTGGTAGTTTGCCGTCAACACCCTGGGATAAAAATCTTATGGCCATTATCACCACATAAATCT
The DNA here is from genome assembly GCF_010015445.1 of Perca fluviatilis. Classification (NCBI taxonomy): domain Eukaryota; kingdom Metazoa; phylum Chordata; class Actinopteri; order Perciformes; family Percidae; genus Perca; species Perca fluviatilis. Next base: position 7,947,254 of record NC_053126.1, on the reverse strand, counting down.
ACAGAGAATACGAGTGGTCATCAGCCCATTTCGCTTTCTCCAAAACTCTCTGATCAGAGCTTGAATTGCATGCCGCACTTAGACACTTAGCTTTGTGTGAAGGGTTTTGTAAGCTTAAGTATTTGTTTAATTTCAGTGTGCTTATTGCACCACAGAAAATGAACATGACTACATAAACAAATGGACTAAACGGCGAACGGTAGAAGAATGGCCCAGTTATTTAGATGCATTTTTCTGCTAGCAGGCAGAGCTGTGTCTGTGAGAAATGCCAAGAAATTGTGATTATCCATATATGGTCCATTCCCACAGTGGTAGGCAAGAAAGTGGTGTGTTTTAGTTGGCTTTGGGTTTTGTTTATTTGTCTCTGTGACTCACAACTGTCAAGTGTTATTGTGTTGGCAGTTAGTAACCCCTTGAGGCTTAGTGGTCGAAAAACAGTTTAGTAAGCCCTCTTTTGCTTTGTAGTTGTTTTCGGAAAGATTTAAAGAGAGCTCAAGGAAAATATTCCTTTTGATAGAAGAATGCAATGCATCTATTAGGGCTGTGTATTGGCAAGAATCTAGCGATACGATACGTATCCCGATACATGGGTCACGATTCAATATATTGCAGTATATTTTGATACTGTGCATAAGGCGATATATTGGGATTTTTTTCAAGTATAATTTTAGAAAAACTAATATTTAAAAAAAAAAGACATGACTACTTTAGGTAAACTATTCAGTACACAGAAAATCCAACTGCCATTTTGGGGATTGTGGTTTACAGGTTTTTAGTGCGCTAATTCTTATATGCTAAAGTCGGCCAAAGTTCAGCCATAGCTACGTTGTTAGCTTCTAGCAAAAAGTCAGGCACTGTTAGGCAAGGACACTAGTGGTGCATCTCAGCATAGCCATCTAGCGGTAGGGGGTTTAACCCTTGTGTTGTCACTTGTGGGTCACCGGGACCCGAAGGACAAAACAAGGGTTAATACAGCACCTACTGCTTGTTTGTACAGCATTTTGGTCAGCTTAAACTGTGACTTGTAAACTTGACTTACTTACTTTACAAGAAACAGGGTTTAGAGAGCAATTCTCAACAAAGTAAACGGAAGTACATAATCCTGAAAACAAGGGTTAAACACAACATAAACGTGAACCACTGTCTTACATGAATATTTTTGAATGTAAAAAAAAAAATCAATATTGCCTTTTTGAGCATCTGTAAATAAATGTACCCTTATGCTGCTAAAGATTGAGGCTTCCATTTATTTTTTTTAAACTGCTGGATGTCCTCCACGATTTCACATATAACCTTATCGTTCCAGCATATTTTGCAGGGTTACATTGTCTCTGTATAGGCTTTAGTACCACTGTGTTCCCCGTCTATTTAAGGCAGACACGTAGCTGATGCCGAGGCCATGACTTAAGGCCCACCAGCTAACCAAACACACCTTTACCACTGGTGCTTCTGGTCCCTTTCCCTGGAGAGACACAGCCTGGAGACAGAGCTCGGGAGACTTGGGTTTAAGGAACAAGTTAATAAGGCAGGAAAAGAGCTGAGAAGAAGTGAGAAACATGCAAGGAGGGAGGAGAGGAGACAGTGACTCAGATCTGAGGCTGGAGTTGAAGACAAAAGCAGTGAATTCATAATTAGGAATATGTATGTTGTCATTAGAAGTCATGTAGAAAATGAGGCTGTAATGCTGCTACTTAACCAACACATTACATTAGATTAGATTTTTTTTTATTGATCCCCAAAAAAATGGGAAATAATGGTGTTGCAGTAGGCTTAAATAACATAATACGCTTATAGGATCGTCGCTGTCGGGCAGAAACTACGTATCTCCATATTTCATAATTTTAATTTCTTTTCATGAATCAATGCTCTTGGTCACCCTTTACATCTGTCTGTGGGTTTAACAAATATTTAAACAGTGACGAGGCGATTTCTTCTGACTTTGTCTAAGGTAAAAAGCGCAATAAAATCTTTTAAAATGTGTCTTTTTTTTCTTTCATTTTCTGAAAAGCAACTGTTTTGGACATGCAAGGTTTTTGTCAGACTGCGACGGTATGTTGTTATTATCTGGACATATCTCCAAATTATCCCCAAATGATTAAGTGTCAAGTTGGCAACAGCTTTCTTCAACCATTTCAAGGAAGACCAAGCCTTTTACCTGTGAAAGGAAATGTTACGAGTATTCCTTTTTAAAGAAAGCATTGTTTTTCTACCATTTCCTCATCATGGAAACATTTGATGTGGCAAATTTACTCTGTATTTATGTTTATGTGACGTCTACTTCCTGCAGAAGTTTTGACAAGGCAGGAGGAGGTTCATCAAATAGTGAAACTAGCCTTCAGTGTTTTTTCCGGGTTATATCTGTGTCGGCGTTGTTGTTTTGCCTCTGCATTAAGGCCTTTTACGTGTCTTTCTTTAACCACTTGCATTCAGAATAGCTATCAAGATAATGTAACACCATACACAAGATCATCATGGTGTTATGAGTATCCAGTGAGTATTTGTGTGGGAGTGTCCACATCAGCAGCAGGGCATGTCATGACTGGTCTTTGTTGTTTGGAGACGGAGGGGAAAAAAAAAATTAGGCAGGCAGAAGGATAGAGCCCAAGTTTATTATTTAAGTTGGAGAACAAGAACGACATTAAAAAATTTAGAGGAATCGTTTGGCCCAAAATCACACCAAAACATTAAGATTACATTTTCACATCCCATCTTTTCAGTGCCTCCTGTTTATAATGTTAAAAACTTTGTATTTGACAAATTTGCACAGAAAATGTTAAACCCAAAACCTACCTTTTGGTCCAACCACAACTAGATGTCACTGTGTCTTGTCATCACCTCCCACGCCACGGTTCCCACGTTTCGAAACTCAAAGACACACAGTCCCACTTTGAATTCAAGAATACTAGTCTACCTTAATGAACATTACCTTTTGGCATTGTAACTTCCTTCACCTGGCCTGTGTGGTGTGTGTGCGTGTCTGTGTGTTTTTTGCGCTGCCACGTGGCCTGATCTAATCCAATAAGCTCAATTCAGGCTCACTGAAGGCCTCTAATCACACACACCAACACATTTTATATATACAGTACAAAGCGGCTCACGGCATCCCGGTACTGTCATCACAAATACAGCATTATTTATTTACATTTATTATTCGAGCATTCACAATAATCAGCAGCAAGTGGAGGTGCGTAGATCAGGTCTGATCTGGTTAGCAGCTCTGTCTGTCTATCGATCTCCTCCGCTCCGTTTCAGTAAACCTAGCTTACAGTTGTCATATGCCAAAAAGCATTAAACCACTTGTCAGCATACAGTGCATCTACTGTTTTTTTTTTTTCTCTGGAGGATCGCGATTGAAAAAGGTTGAGAACCACTTTACTAAACACTGTGGGATATCTATTTATACGATTGTAATTATTACACCAGGGCTTGATTTTGGACTATTAACATAGAGAACCTCCATAGCCAGTGACCCTATTTTTCCGTATTATTATTATAGTGTATATACAGTTTGCGATGGAGTCCCATGTGGCAGTGATGTTAACCTACGTTCTGAATGTGTCTGCTAGCCACGTCTCCCAACGCGGGTTCAGAACTGGAGCAGGCCAGACCTCAGACCAGCGGAGAGGAGGAGCTACAGCTGCAACTGGCTCTGGCCATGAGCAGAGAGGCTGCGGAGCAGGTACATAACGCACTAACGCACATACATAGAAACGCATGCTAATGGGGCAGAGCATGAATCCATGCTTGTCATTATCTGTTCTTGCCGTGTTTGAAATGTGCAGATAGTTTATATTACATCTGTGGATAACCAGCTTATTTTAAGATTTCAAAAGATGCTGAACTTAGAGAAATTGTATATGTGCCGCTTGGGCTAACCGGGCTCTTGGTGTGTGTTTAGGAGGAGCGCTTGCGCAGAGGGGACGACCTGAGACTACAGATGGCCTTGGAGGAGAGTAAGAAAGGAGGTCCAGAATCGGCAAAACTGCCCAAGAAGAAGAGAGAGGTAAAATTCACAAACCCATAGATACTACAATGACACTGTTATTCTGTTATAATGACTATGCTCATGGAAACAAACAGTCGCTTCTCTCTATCCTCTTTTTCTGGCTGACACTGTTTGCTGCTTCATGAGCAGTAATGAAACTACTAACTGGCAGCAGACTACCTAGTTTACTCATCATTATTCTGCCTGAATAGCTGGCTGCCTGGAGTTTGAGGGCCCGCAGAGCTAAAGTGAAGACGTACGGCTGCATGACCAAGGCTCATGTTTTTATTTCCGCACATAACGACATGACCACCATCGGTATTTTTGAATAGTATTTGTGCTGTAGAGGATAATGGCTGACCAACAGACGGTCCTTCCCAACTTTTTTCCTCCTCATCCATTCCCTCTCTATCTTTACTCCCCTCTCTATCTTTACTCCCCATTCTTTTTTTTCCTCTGTCTGCTTTCTTTGTTCTTTTTTTCCCCCCTGTCTCTCGGTCACTTTCTCTGTCTCTTTCTAGCCACAATCATCTTTAATGGATCTGATGGATGTCCCTGAGCCTGGTGCCCGTGCTGACCCCTGGGGGGCCGGAGTTGGAGCCGGGGTTGCGGCAGCCTCTGCTTTAGAAGACCCCTGGCACTCTTATGGTATATACACATACACTCTCTTCACTGGAAATGGTCACATGAGATGATATCAACACATTTATATCAACATTTTTTTTTTTGAAGCATTAGTATATAGAGACAGTTTTTCTGTTTGTGTCGTCTCTGCTCTCCACCTGCAGCTCCTATGACTGTGACTCTTTGTTAAATAGGAATGCTGCTCCACTGGCTCAGCAGCATTACTGCATAGAGAGGAGGGGAGGAGGATTGGGGGAAGATATCATCAAGGAAATGAGTGTGGAGAGGCAGGGCAAAGAGGTTGTCAGGGAGTTTGATATGGAAATGTTAAAGGGTAATGACAGTTTTTTTCAACCTGGACCCTATTTTCCTATGTTTTTCTGTCTAAGTGACTGATGGGAACGACAATCTCTAAAATTGGTCCAATATTAAAGCGCCCATATTATGCTCATTTTCAGGTTCATAACTGTATTTTAATGTTAATTTTCAAAAAAACACCATATTGTTGTTGTACTGCACAGCTCTCTCTCACTGCTGCAGATCCTCTTTTCACCTGGTTTCTGTTTTAGCTACAGAGTGAGACCTCTTTTCATCTTCTTCTTCTGTACTATCTTTGATTGCACTCGCACATGCACAGTAGCTCAGATGTAGAGCATGTCAGCTAGCTAACTCTAGAGACAGTAAAAGAAAGCCTGTTTCTCCAACTTTGGTCAGTTACAAGGCAGGATTAGCTGGGAGACTTCTAAATGAGGGCGCACATGTAAGTAGTTCTTTTGTAGATTATGGTGAACTTGTGTGTGTTGTAGCAGTGCTTTGCTATTGAGAACGACGTAGCATGCTAGCGTTAGCGTTAGCCGGCTAGCGCTAGCACTAGCTGGCTAGCGCTAGCATTAGCCGGCTAACGCTAACGCTACGAGCTAACGGTTGTGGTTAGCCAGCTCATTTCGGACTGTGACGTCACAGTCCGAGCCGATTTTGAACAGCTTCACTAGGAGACTGAAGGCAGGACACATTCAGAAACCGTATCTCACTCAAAACACCATGGATGGATTTTTTTCAAAGTTTGTATGTGTGTGGAAGCACCAGAGACACAAAATAACACCCCAAATCCCAGAAAAAGTGTTTTTTTCATAATATGGGCACTTTAAGCAGTCTGCATCAGCGAAACAAGCTACAATTTATTAATAGGGCAGTTGTCCAGCTTGTATTTACCTTCATAAAAGTGCTTGTTTTGCCACAGACAGACTCCGATTAATATTCTAAGTGTCTGACAACATTATAGAAAGGATCCCTTCACAGATAGACCTTTAAAAACCTCTTTGAGACCTTTTTTGTTTAACCAGAAACAGCTCTGAAGTTGCTAGTGCTAAACCCACCAGACTCCATTTAAAAAAAGCAATACTTTTAGTGTGTATAGATCCAACCGATTTTCACATGTAAATCAGTAAACTGTGTTCACTTCAACCAAATCTAGAGTTGTAATGGTTGTACAAGTGGAAAGAGGATCCAAAACGGCTTTTCATAGTTTTATTTAGTTTCTGTCGACTATGAATGAAGTGTATTTTACGATGCTAAAATTACTGTTTTATTTACATGGAGTCTGGTGGGTTTAGTGAATGCAATTTCGTGGATGTTTTTATGTTAAATAAAAAAAAAGGATCTTACTCTTTAACAGAAAGGTCGCCCTCCTTAGAAATCCTTTCCATAATGTTGTCAGACACTTAAATAAATCTGAGCCTGTCGGTGGCAAAACGAGCACTTTCGTGAAAGTAAATACAAGTTAGACAATTGCCCCATAACTTACATTGTAGCCTGATTCGCCGCTGCCGACTGCAGCGATCTTGCTTAATACTGGACCAATTTCAAAGATTGTTGTTCCCATCAGTCACTTAGACACAAAAACCTAGGAAAATAGGGTTAAATAGGGTTAAACTAACAAACAACGGTAGTTAACCTTTAAAGGGGGAAAGGAGAAGGACAGATGAGCAGTAGTTTTAGAATGGGTCAGATCAAATACACCTGTCCTCTGTCCCTCCTCCTCTTCCTATCCAATTTGCCCTTACGTTTTCCATGCTTCATCCAACCCCCATCCTCCCCTACTCTCTAGGGTCTGCACCTAAGCCAGCAGCCCCAGTGGACCCATGGGGTGTTACTCCTTCTGTTCCACCCATGAAGAGTGCTGATCCCTGGGCATCAAACTCTACTCCTGCCGCTGACCCCTGGGGCTCCGCAGCCGCCCGCCCCAAAACTTCCAACACAGGTGACCATCAGGGGAAGAGTAGTGTTTTTATTACATTTTTGGGGGGTTTTGTCCACAAGCATCAGTTACTAGGGCATTTACAAAATTCACCAGTCAACTGTACCTCCACCATAGAGGTTAATTTTTTTCATCAGTCATTGTCTGGGAATTATGTATTTGAGGCTAAAAGATATTCGGAAAATCGTTAAGTATTTATGGACGTTTGCACTATTTGAGTTCTCTCTATTTTAAGAAATGGAAAAGATTTCTAATAAATGGCTGGCAAGTGTCTCGAAGACCTAACTGCTTTGTCAACTGGGCAACATCCAATCCACCTTTATTTATAAAGCACCTTAAAAACAACACTGTTGACCAACGTGCTGCTGAACACAGTCTATGAATAAACAATAACATACAGCACACAATAACAAATGCTTATATACATCTGCATGCTTTCACTTGTTTTTTTGTTCCCCTTTGTGTTAGTTGACCAAATTATCCATACTCATTAATTCTTGTATTGTCTGTTTCCATCTGTCTACGTATGTGTCTCTGCTGTGTGTGTTGTGTGTGTGTGTGTGTGTGTGTGTGTCTGTGCATGTGTGCGCATTGTCCCCTTTCAGGTAGCTTTGACCTGTTCAATGCATCCAACGGTACGTCTAAAGAGGACTTCTCAGAATTTGACAGCCTGCGCTCTTCCTCCTCTGTCCCCACTGGTACTCACCCTTGTCTTTGTCTCTCTAATGACACGGAGTCTGTGTTGTTTTCCCTCGGTGTCTGAAACGATGCCTGTCTGCAGATACGATGTCTCTGTGGGGCAAAGGCACCCACATGTCTTGTCTTTCTACGTAAATATCACCAGACCTGAGCAAAGAAGGTGTTAACACCACTGGAGTCATGTTGTTGGATGATTTTTCCACTGCAAATGCAATCCAATGCTGCAGTAATCCTATCATATGGTGTAAAAATATCAGTTTGCTCTGGTTTGGTCTCATATCACTGTGGTGCAATGTGATGCAGCTTTTATGTGTAGACCTGGGCCATCCAGTTTATGGAATCCCTTTTTGTGATCTGTTTGGTTCATCTGAACCAACATGTTCCAAAATTTTTGAATTAAAACCATTCACAACTCCATTCAGGTTGGTATGTGAGAGGGTTCCAGTGAACCGTTTGGCACAGGTCTTGAGTGTTTTTCCCCATGTGGTTTGGCAGTCTCTGGGTGTGGGAAAGTGACATTGGTGTCTGAGTTTTGCTCCAGCTCAACACAAACAATTCTGATACAGTCAAGGACAAGGTGAGAAGGAACATAAACACAGGCGTACAAAATGACTTTTCCCAGAAGGGTGGAGGACACACACTCCAGTGACGTTAAGGATGAGTTGTAGAAATGTTACTAATTGAGTCAGCTCTGGCTGAAATCTGTAGCATTTACGGGACTCTAATACACACTAGGCCTGTCTGATCTTATCATGGCTCTGATGCGTCTCAGTTGCTGTTCTGAGAAGACATTTTACGTTGCTGCTGCCATGCTGGGTTTTTGCGTTTTCATGTGCGAGTGCATTAATGAATGTCTCCACTGCTGTCTGCCTGCTGCCGCAAAGAAACAACAGCCAGGCTGTCTGCCATTGATGGCCTCTCATAAAAGCATCTATTGATCATTTTATTACATAAACTCAATTTTATTTCATGCTAAATTTGAGTGTAGGTGCTCATGTACAGGTGGGCGCTGTGTTTGGTTGTTCTGGGGGGGAGGGGGGCTGACAAGTGAGAGCAGAAACTGAGGAGTTTACGCATGGCAAGAATATCTTTGAATAAATCTTTAAATATCTATTAGACCTTTTTTATAACGCAAAATGTGAGTGTATTTAGCAGTTCAGTATTACAAATACAAACAAACCTGTGACATAATCTGTTCTTGTGTGGTAATTACAGACTTATAAAGACCTCTGCAGTTCAAGACCAGAAAAGAAATATTGTCTTCCTGTATTCATAATGTCTAAGTGTTTTATTTTGTTCCCTCAAAGAGAAGTTCAGTAGCAGTATTTCACCAAAACAACTGGTCTTTGTTCGGCAGGTGATGGGGGCGTAGCATCCTCTCTCCCCTCCCAAGCCAGTCTCGCTAGCAGCAGCAGCATGGACCTCTTCGACCCCCTGCCCAGCTCCATTTCTATGTCTGCCACCACAAACCCGACTAGAAAGACTCCGGAGTCCTTCCTGGGTCCCAATGCTGCCCTGGTCAATCTGGACTCCCTGGTGACCAAACCAGCCCAGCCTGCGCCAGTTGTCAACCCATTCTTGGCTTCAACAGGTGGGGGGATGAAAAAGAAAATATGAGGAGGTTGTTTTCAAAACTTTAAATTAGGGCTGGGTGATATGGAGAGACTCGGATATCGCGATATTCTTGTCCTAATACCTCAATGTCGATATTGTGGCGATATTATAGGGTTGACAATTGGTGCTTTAACAAAATATCTTCACAATGAGATTTAAGATAAATAATCTTCAGTAATGTAGATATAATGACTAAGTGGGTAAAGGTAAAAATAATAGCAGAGCTAGAACAGTCTGGTAACACAGGAAATGACATCACTTTACTGTATTGCAGCCTTTAAAACCAGGAAAAGACAACACTTAAGCCATTTACGATATTACGATTTCCAAAATCTAAGATGATATCTAGTCTCATATCACAAATATCAATATAATATCGATATATTACCCAGCCCTACTTGAAATGTTCCTACTCAAAATGATAAGACAACAGTGTGCTAGCCAGGAATTGTGGTCGATAAGACAAGAGACATGGACATCAAGGTACAGGTCTGAACACACACACACACACACACACACACACACACACACACACACACACACACACACACACACACACACACACACACACACACACACACACACACACACACACACACACACACACACACACAGGCATACACACCTATCTGCACAGTTTAATGTTGAATCATTGTCCATGCCCTGTCTATTCCAGCAGTAAACTCCGAGGGCAGAGAGATGAATCATGCCTGATTCAATTCATAAAATAATAGTATTACTAGGAGTAGGATAGTTTTGAAATAATATTTTAAAATAACAAGAATATGAACATTTAGTTATAATATTCATCTCATTGTAGAGCCCAACTCAACTTGTATTGTACACTGTGCTGGTACTCTGTCATTAGTTTCCTTCCTTTGTTCAGGTGGCTCTGCTCCAGCTCCTGCTCCAGCTTCAGCAGCCCACGCCAACCCCTTCCAAGTGAGCCAGCCAGCCCCCCCGACCCTCAACCAGATGCGGGTCAGCCCCATGCCCGCCAGCTTTGGCATGGCCGAGCCCATGGCCATCTCCTCGGGGCCCGCACAGCCCATCACCATGGTCCCCCTGGCAGGCATTGCCCCCATGGCCCGTGTCATGCCCGGGATGGTCGGAGGTGTGGGGATGAGTGCGGGGATGCCGGGCTCCATGTCCTTGCCCCAGCCCCTGATGAGCATGCCACCCCAGGCCGGGACGCAGCCCACGGGAACCACCAACCCCTTCCTTTTGTGAGGGGGTGACCGGGGGGGGGGCGACTTTCCCCATAGTAACACCACCTCTCTCTCTCTTACTCTCTCTCTCTTCCACTTTGGCTCCTTAAGAAGCTTCAAAATGAACAAGGAGATATCTTATCCCATCAATCCCTTAATAACCAACTCCTAGCCAGGTCGTAGTCCCCCCCCCCCCTTAACACACTCCTTCCTCCTTTGTCTCAATGCTACAAGCTGCCTAGTCCTGTGTGCTCCATATTGATCCGACGATGGTGTTGATGACCGCGGAGAGTTTTAATCTGTCTATGGATTTACACAGTAGCAGTGGTGTTTACAGTCTTTCCACAGAGACGGGGCCCCTCCTCCCTGTCTCTCATTCACTCGCCTCCTCTCCCTCACTTCTTCCCTTAGGACTGCTCTGTTCTTCTTCTGTGGTGGAGTGACAGGAGAGTCTGACCATACTAACGCCAGGATCTTATCTCTTCACTTGAGCTAATCTTTTATAAGCCCTGCGTGTGTGTGTGTGTGTGTGTGTGTGTGTGTGTGTGTGTGTGTGTGTGTGTGTGTGTGTGTGTGTGTGTGTGTGTGTGTGTGTGTGTGTGTGTGTGTGTGTGTGTGTGTGTGTGTGTGTGTGTGTGTGTGTGTGTGTGATCTCAGTACTTTTACCCTGTATATTCCAGTGGGTTTTACTTATACACACTGGAGTACGGATGAGAGGTCAGTGTGTTTATATATATGTGTGTGTGTGTGTTTTACTAAGCAGGGATTTTGCACAATTTTATGTCTATTTTTATTTTTTTTTCTGTCTGCGACTGTTGGGCTCACCGTTACACCTTAGCGTAGGGAAGGAGGCTAGCCGCTAAAACGGCTTAAACAACACACAGCCTCAGCTCTCGGTACCACTCGGTCACAACTCTCATCTGGTCACTTCCTGTCAACTTGGACCTTTTTTCCGATCCTCCACGTGAACTTTGACCCTCCCGTGGTCACGGGATTAACAATGAACATTTATCAAAGGGGGTGAACCCCTTGGCCTAGGGATTGAAAAGATGCGTAAACGCAATTTCTGTCAATGTGTGTGCGCCCACACGCAGGTGTACTGTTAACGCTTGGATACTAACGGCCACACGTTGATGCATTTGTTACTAAGTCTCCCCCAGTGTGCATTTAGATAAAGAAAAATAATAATAAAAATACATGAACTGAGATGGCATCAGTATTTTGCTATCGGAACATATGGATGCACTGAGGCATCGTGGGACAGTTTTTTTCTTCTTCTTTTTAGTTTGTTTCTAGGGTCAAAGGGAAAAGGGTGGGGTGTGTGCGCGCGCACAGTTTGCATGAGAGATACGTGTAGCTTCCAAGTGTACTTCAATTTCTCACCCAGTCAGTAGAAACCGACTTAGAAACGGCTTTAGGTAGTTTCTGAAGTGCAAGTAAAAACGGGGGAATAATATAGACATCTGCATTAAGTCTGTGTGTGTGTGTGTGGGGGGGGTGTGCTTGCATGTGTTTTTTGTGCAACCATATATCAAGGAGTGTTACTATGGTGACAGGGTTGCCGAGCAAGCTCTGGGTTTAAAGAGCAAGTCAACCACTCGGCATCGTGAAGAGAGTTTACCTCCAAGTGGATTTACTGTGGCTAATCTATGTACAAGAACATTACCGGGTGGACACACACCCACTCGCACACACTCACACAGGGCAGTTCCAGGATCGGTCTATTGATAGCACAGGGAATCCCGCAGCAAACAGTGACACATGTCATGTAAACAAGCCGTTGTTCATTTTGTTGGTCACTTTTTGTTGTGGTTATTTACTAATTTAGATGTAAATCCATAGCCAAGCCTTTTCAGAGTTTTGGAGCTGTGTGCTAGCTAAGCCATGTATCATCTTCATTCTCTCTTTTGTCTATTTTCTGTCATTGTAGTTTTTTTTTTTTTTCACCCTATGGGTAGGCTACATAATTCTCTTCTCTTAGAAGCACAACTGTTACCAAAGTCATAGGGACTGTGATTTCTGAGGGTGTCGTACTTTAAATAGTTTGAATAGTTTAAACAGTAGGGTCACACTTCACTGACATTTTTTTTTTTTTTCTGTTCATCGATCCATTGGTTTTTATATATATATTTCAGTGCTAATTTACAGTTTGTTCAAGAGTTTGTGTAAGAAAGTGTTACTGTTGGCTGAATATCGGCACATTTACTAACGGTAAGCTAAGCGTCTGTCTCTTCTATTGGTTAAAAAAAGTGGGTAGTTGAAATTCAGCTGATGAATTGCACCCGGTGTATAGATCCTTCTCTTTAGGTTGCTGTTCCCCCCCACTCTTCAGTTCTGGTGATATCACTGCCAATGTTATTACTGTGGAGGTGGTGTTTTTTCTTTTTCCTTTTGGTGTGCGTTGGCGCCCTCTCCTGGTCTGCTGTGGTATGATAGCTACACCACAGGACCCTTGGTATTTCCACTAAACACAGACTTTCATTTCTCTCAGGCAAAAGGAGGGGCAACTCCAACCGTGTGTATGATTTTTGATGATGCTGAAGGTGGGTGATGATGATTTTTAATGCTCGGGGTCCTGAATGAATGGATGTGACACTTACTTGCAGACCAGCAAACATTTTTAATCTCAACTAAATATATGCAAAAATTGGAGTTGGAAAAGTAAAAAAAAAAAGATAAGACTTAACGCTTGATGTGTTTTGCAAAGTTAGATTTGCTAATAAAGTCTTGTTTATTAAAATGCTACTATGATATACTAGCTAAGACTTCCTCACTGGCCTTGATTTCACTGCGGCCTGACCTTTTAACTTCACTCCAGCGATTTGTGAAAAAGGTTGTTATGGATGCATTGAAAACACAAAACGTAAACATTGCTGTCTTGAACAAATTCAGCACTCCCAAACAGTCCGATGTCACTGCAGTTGAACACTTTTTCTTGATCCCTGGCAGCAGTTTCACAGTCGTGGCTATGGTGCAGTGAAAATGTGGCCTGTGCGTAGCGAGCTCCTCTGCGTGTTACTATGTATTCACTATGCTTTTATCAAGAGGACTAACTGACCTTATGGACTGTCTGTCTTTATATGCATAAACGGCCTCCTTTTAATCTTTTCCGTGTCTGTCTATTTACCCTTCTCATAGTACTGGGAGCAGGCTGCTTTTTTTTTTTTTATTGGATATGTGCTCAATCTGTTGGCATTATAACTGTATAATATAATTTATCATTTGTACTATTGTAACATACTGTTCCTCTGTATACCTTATTATTCTGTGTAATGGGTTTTTGTAGGAAAAGTCACCGTGGTATTTTAACGGCATCTAAACAAATGAACGCAGCAGGCCGCACCCTGTTGGATGAGGACATCTGTAGCTGCTTTGGTTCAAAATAAAATGTATCACTTCAGCTCTGTAACTCCAGTTTCTGTGTCCTATTTATTTAACCAAGTGTCCAAACAATCAGTGACGTATGTAACAACATATGCTCAATACTTCCAAACGTGAACAATTTAGAGGTCAAGTTCATTTATTTGAAAAAAAAAAGTAAAAAATATAGTAAAACCGAAAAATTCAAGACATTATCTGAAACTGCATCTAATAAAATCTCATTCAAATAATTTCATTTTGACTAAAAAACACTAGGCAAAGCAGTGTTGGTATGTATGTATGTGTTGCAGTAGTGTGGATTTCTATTCTAACTGGAAGTAAACAAGTCCTTTTGAGTGTTGTGGTTTTCGTTTTTTGGCAGGGACCAAGCATCCTTGAGCGTAAAGACAAACGGTCTTTTGTTATTCCATGTTGTACGGTTGGTCCCCTGTCGACCAGCCAGATGTGGCAGACGGTGTGTTTGCGAGGCTCGAGGGTCCCGTGTCGTAACCCAGTCTCTTTATGTCTTTAGTAGTGATGTGAAAGGAGACGGTGACGAAGCCTTGGGAGCGAACCCGCGTCACTGCAACACAGAACAGGACGTGATGGAAAACGTTTCAGACACAATTGTAACCTGAAAAGGTACTATTAGACTTAAATGGGGATTGAAGAGTGTACCTCATTTAAAAATGGCAGTATTCATCCACATCTATTTATTGGAGAGAACAGCATGTATCTGCTTTCAGATCACCACTTTTCATGGATCCAGTTCATTTTGTTATAGTCCAGATCCAGACTGATCTCATAAAGTGGCGTATGTATGACACGCCAACACGTATGACGTTTTTGCGTGTTATCAAGACGCATAAATTGCTTTTTAGCGTGTTCATCAACGCTGTTCGGCCGCCATTGACCTACATTATGTGTGAATTCTCGCCGTAGCGAGTAGTATGAAAAGACGTAAGTCCGCAGAAGGAGGTTTGTGGCGGATGGGTAAAACTCAGGACTTATACCCAGGAGAGCTGAGATTGTCCCGCGTGTGGCGTTTTTCAACTGTTCATTTTTTTTAAAGCCTTCCCCCGTGTTTCTTTCCTAAACCCAACCGTTTATTGTTTTCTAAGCGTGTGACCTTGGTCACAGTCGTTTTTTTTTGTGTTACTAAAGCCTTTCCCAGTGTTCTTTTCCTAAACCCAACCTTTATTTTTTTTATTTTTATATAAGCGTGTGACGTTTAAATCCGCTGTATACAGAGTAGACATACACGTGGATAGCTCAAAATGCGTACAGATAACACGCCATTTGGCTTTAGGAAAGTGGCGTGTATGTTTACGCAAAGTCATGATGCCATGTTGCCAGATCAGCTCAAAAGTAACCTACCTACTAATAAGAGACTCATTTTAGAAATGTCTCAGTTTGCGGTTATTTTTTGTTCCACCAAATGTTTTTCTGTGAAAAGGTGAGAACTGCTGCGTACCTAACATGTCAATGTAAAAAAAAGAAATACAGACAAATGCACAACATACCTTCTCTGCCTTCACCCTGGGCCACTACTTTAGGGTCTGTGTACTCTGGCCGCCGTCCTAACAGCCAGCTAAACAAAAAAGGAAAAAACATGTTAAACTACAGAGGGAGGCAGAGGTACAGTATTAACCCTTCAAGTTAACTGAGGTTCTAATATACTGTTGGAATAAAGAATATGTAAAAAAAACAATATGCTATTCTAAATCACTCCCATGAAAAGTCCTCTCTGGCAGACAGGAAGTGAGGTGTTAATATAACTGCTATGTAAAGTACAACTAGGATGAGTGCATGAGCAAGAAAGCACCACCTACTACATCAACTTGGAGAGATAAAACTAAATATGTATCCAATAGTGCCATCTAAATTGAAAATCCTTGCACTACTTTAACATCTCTAATA
The DNA here is from genome assembly GCF_010015445.1 of Perca fluviatilis. NCBI lineage: Eukaryota > Metazoa > Chordata > Actinopteri > Perciformes > Percidae > Perca > Perca fluviatilis. The sequence goes on along the minus strand of NC_053126.1, from coordinate 7,931,587 downwards.
GCTTACTGTCTTGGTGCGAGTTGAAAGGAAGTGGTAATACCTTTGTATGTCTGTCTTTCCATACACTGATAACAGCAGCTGGCAAACAACACATACCGATGTGAAGTACTGAAGGCTGTATCCTCCGTAAGACTTACAGCAGCAGTAAATATTTGCTAACACTCAGATATAGATAGATGTGCTTTATTAATCCCGAACTGGGAAATGACTGTGTTACAGCAGCAGGTATAAGACACACAACATCCACAGAGAATAACAAGAAATAATAATACAAGTAAAAATACAAGAACACCATATCGGCTGCTCCCCCCAGCAGGCACTTCTCATCAGCCGCAGCGCCGTCAGCTGCTGAGACAGAAAAATGAACACACAAACGCACGACTGTTCACACATCGCACCTCGTGAATTTCTGTAGTCTCCATGTGGGCTCAGGAACAAACATGGGGATGGTTCGTGTGTGTCTAAAAAAAATTTAAATACAGACAATAAACAAGAGCATGTAAACAAAAAATACAATCAAAATCAGATCGTACCTCGCTATGTTCAAGCTTAGTTTTTGTGAGGGAAACAAGCAATATTCACATGCTTTAGACAGTGATGTGCATTTTTACTAACAAGTCACTATGATGCAAGCATTTGTACAACAAAAATTGGTGCAAAGATTGATGTTCCTTAAAAAAAAGAAGTAGATGGAGGTAATACTGACTGTCCAGGTGTGAAGGGGATGTGTGTTGCTCCATAGCCTCTGACCACATCGTTGCCAAACACATCTGGACCGTACACACTCACTACGAGCTGAGGCCCTGGGAAAGGAAAATGACGTCTTCATTTTGCCATAGTTATATTTTCTCTCAGTGTTATTTACATGTGACATCAGAGATGTTTATTAATGTGTCCCAAATTCCCTATGGAAGATTCTACGTGCAGTTTAGTGTCCCAAATTCCCCATACGATGCCCTTAATTATGAACCTGCTAAACCACTTTTTTAATGTAAAAGGTGTTTGGGTTATGGTTATGGTTAGGGCCAATCTCTCAAATAAGACCCTCATCATTTGGGACACTCAGTTTTTGGAAAATAATTAGGGACACTAAACTGCACGTATACCAATTATTAAAAAGGTCCCATGGCATGAAAATGTCACTTTATGAAGTTTTTTAATATTAATATGCATTCCCCCAGCCTGCCTATGGTCCCCCAGTGGCTAGAAATGGCGATAGGTGTAAACCGAGCCCTGGTTATCCTGCTCTGCCTTTGAGAAAATGAAAGCTCAGATGGGCCGATCTGGAATCTTCCCTTTATGAGATCCAGAGAATTTGGCCCACTCATGAGAGAGAGAGACATCATGGCTTTCAAACGAGCAAACACCCCCACCTTGCCCCCTCCCCTCTCTCCTCCTCAATAGCTACAGACACAGAAATGGCACATCCTAAGGAAAGCTCATTGTGGGACTGGCTCTAGTGGCTGTAATTCTGCACCAAGGCTGAATTATGGGAAAGAGACTTCAGATACAGTATTAGGGGACCACTAAGGCCTATATAAAAACATCCAAAGAGCACCATGTCATGGGACCTTTAATGTATGTATGAAGGCTAAGAAACATCTTTGTGTCAAATGTGTGTGTGTGTGTGTGTGTGTATGTGTGTGTGTGTGTGTGTGTGTAATGCTCACATCCAGAGGGGTTTGTGCTCTTAAACGTTGTCTCCAGTGGGAAGTTCCATATTAATTTGTGCGAGGACTCAATTCCTTTACATGTTATCTGAGTGATGCCTTCTTCCAACCCCTACAGAGAAACAGACACAAAGACTCGCTAAAAAGATTATCACCAGACATACGTCTACTTTATTTTGCAAAGAGTGTATGTATGTGGCAAGGGTTCTATATTGTCTGGACATCATAAGTGTTTTTTTTTATTCGTTGAGATTACTTAATAGTTAATTTACTTATTGACATAGACAACCATCAAATTACATACATTTTCTGAGACTTTAGGTAATAAATACGTGGGATATTCTTTATTCGAGACTATTTTCCTTGTTGCTTTACAGAATAGCTTCTACGTGCAATGCATGGCTTGACTTTAAACTTACCAGCGGTATATAACCTTAGACAACGCTAGATAAAGTAGTTAGTTAGACCACAACATTAAAATACTAATTTAATACCGAACATAACCACTTCTCGATAAAGTAGAGTAAAGCCAGCTACTCACCGATGTGGGAGCCCAGTCGTGGCCGTAGACAAAACAATATTTGCAGTATAAGTTGTCATACTCTGGAAACTGAAACACAACAAAATATCACCTAATATCACATTCATACATGAAAGTAATGAAACACAAACTCAGAATTATTAAGACAAATTCACGCCACGGTATGACGCTAGCTAGCTAGCTAGCTAAGTGTTAACGTAACGCGAGCTGGTTGAAATTAGCTGCTGCTAGGCTAGGCTAAACTCAAAAGCACCACTTACGTTTGCTCCCTCAATTTGTCCGTTAACCGAGAGAAGAAAGACTGACGGGTTGCTTGTAGCCATCACGGCTTCAGTTAGTAACCTGGAAATTTAAAGTGCATTTGCTTTATAAGGAATTCAACCCAGTTTAGAAGAATATTGCTGCTACTCATTCCAAACCACTGTAAAACCCTATCCGTTGCTAAGGCGACGTTTGCACCTCCTTACGGCTACATGCTAGGTTCAAACTGAACGGAAGCGCCGAAGCGCTGCTGAAATAATCCACAAGATGGCGGCAGCGCAGCGAACACCATAGGCGAACACAAGCAAAGGCTGCATCCACCTGCGACGGAATCTAATTTATACACCGTGTACATCGTTGTCACCTGTCACAGGGCCTCTTTAAATTAAAACAAACGTGGTCCCAGTTAGAAAGGTCATGGTAGCCTTTTTTTTTTTTCTTCTTCTTCATCAAATTGCATTACAATGGAGCAACTCCACCCTCCGAGGAAGGCCACGGGATGTGGTTGAAGGCTTTGGAAACACAAAGTAAGTGGGCCTTGTGTTGAGATATTTTGACACCGAGTTGGTTTACTGGATTCGGACTGCACTGTCATATAAGGTATTCTAAGGCATGCTAATTGTGTGCCAACAATGAAAAATACACATTATTACCCCCTGCAGCCGACCAGGTATAAAGTTACAGCAAAATACGTATGATACTCAAGATGTTGACATGCACAGTCTCTTTGCTACTTATGTAATATAGGCCTAGAACATGTAACTTAATCATGTTATCATACAAAGATCTGAATTTATAAGCGTAACTTATCCCTTGTTTGCAAGTAGCCTAGGCTAATATTTGCAACTGCACTTACAAAAATAGCAACTTTCCAGTTAGATAACCGTGTCCAGTGCTGTGTACCATCAAGGACATGCTATCATAAGGTTATTTACATTTCAATATACAATAAAAAAAAAGAACTAGTAGATAGTATTTTATATTTCTCCACCAGAGTTATATTTATAGGCTATTAATATCTAGATAATTATCTGGCATTGCAGAGAAGGCTTTGCTACAAACTTGTGCTGTAGCAAACAACAATTTACATTAGGCAATATGTTTTGTATCCCACAAGGCACAACACCATATTGCTGTGAGGAGCATATTACAAAGAACTGCTTAAAACAGCATAGGCTAATTATTAGGGTATCCATTTGCTAATTAGCTCTGTTATCATTTTATTGTGTTTCTATCAGCTGTCACACACACACACACACACACACACACACACACACACACACACACACACACACACACACACACACACACCAATAATTTCCCCCTCTGTCTGTCTCTCTATCTGCCTGCTACCCTCATCTCTGTCTGATAGGTTGCTGTGTGTCCTGCTGTCAGACAGCAGTGGATCCCTTGAGTCTCTGACCTTTTATTACTGTCCAAACAGCAGCTCCCTATCCATTCTCCATCTTTTTCCTGCGCTGTTCATTTGGTGTCCTTGAAGCTTTTTTTTTTTTTATACCTGTCTCTCCCGACACAATAACTTATCATTAGTAAACAGGCCACCATTACACTGTCAGCAGAAAGACATCAGCCATTCCTAAAGTCTCAGAGACATTCAAGTAAATATTCTGTAATAAGTTCACCTATATGATTACACTATATGACACACTTCTCCTCTCACTGATTTTTTTACTCCCTCCTCCTATCGACCCCCTTTTTGACTCTCTTTAGTCTCCCCGCTCCCTCCCTCTCTGTCTCCCCTCTTCCTCCAATCCCTCTTTTTTTTCTTCCTGCATATTTTCCTCCTGCCCCTTAGCCCCCCACTACCACGCCATAACTTTTCATGTCCTTCCCAACATCTCCCTAGTAGGGCTGGGCGATATGGAGAAAATCAAATATCACAATATTTTTGATCAAATACCTCGATATTGATACCGCAACGATATTGTAGTGTTGACTGTTGGTGCTTTCACAAAATATTTACACAATGAGATTTTCGATAACTAATCATCAGAAATGTGGATATAATGATTAAGTGGGTAAAGGCAAATAATAGAACAGTTACAACAGTCTGGTAAGTTCAGAAAATGAAATCACTTTACTGTAATGCAGCCTTTAAAACCAGGAAAAGACAACACTTATGTCATATCACGATATCCAAAATCTAAGACGCTATCTAGTCTCATATCACGATATCGCTATAATATCGATATATTGGCCAGCTCTACTCCATATCCCTCCTTTTCTTCATCCGAGCACCACTTCACTGGCCCTCCTCCCTCTCCACCTGCCAATTGGGTATTTTTGTTTCTCCACCTCCTACAATCCCTCTGTCCTGATTTCATCTTCAATCATCCCCCTTTTTCTCCCCCTTGCCAGCATCTCCCGCCTCTTTCTCCTCAATGTCCTGCCTGTTTTCTCTTCTCAATTTAACATGTCACATTCCTCCCTTGTTTTTCCTCTTCATTCTTCTCATTCACCCGGGTCTTGTCTCCTCCTCCTACTTCCTTCCTGTCCCTCTTTCCCCTTCTCACCCTCCACACCCTACCATCTCTCTCTAGTCCTCCTTCTGCCTGCCAAATGCCTGATTTGGCGTCAGACAGCCTCACGGCCCATTTAAAGTTGCTGTAGAGTAGCCAGTCCAAAGCAGTCATCTGACCACATGGGATCTAATTTTCTTTGGATTTTTTTTTCCCTGAAAACTCATACAAATGATGAAAGCTGGAGTGTTTTACACAACTTGTGTGTTTCCAATAAGCCCACAGATCAGACTTCATCCCATTTCACGGTACACCTTAGATGTTTTTTTTTCTTTTATCTAACATTTACCTGGAGGCGAGAACACTTGACGGGACGGTTTTGGCAATCACTGAGCATGAGAACACATACTTCATTGGCCACCTAGTGCCCTTCACAGGTCCCTATCGTGATTGAAAGAGACACTACATGTTTCTTATTTCCTTATGGAGATTTGTTTTATTGTCACAGAGAATAGTCTCACGCCTGGAGGCTGCAGCGTCCTGGGGAGAAAGTGCCCTTCACAGGTATCTACTGGGTGAGTGTGATTCATTCAGAACAGGGGTGGAAAATAGAGGACTCGAATTAGAGAGGTTTACTGAGAAAGACCGCCTTTCTATTTTAGCTTAAACACACATACACTCACCATACAGGGAGTCTTTGCTCACTAACAACCTGTCATAAAATATTATGTATGACAAGCATAATTCAGTGAGCCAGTTTATCTCATTTTCAAGTGGCTACACACACACACACACACACACACACACACACACACACACACACACACACAGTATAGGCTTACAGAAGTGAGCGATGCTGATGGAGGTTAATGTCTCAAACTGTGTGTGACTAATGGTCCAGGACACCACTGGTTTACAGATTTTGCTCCTAAACAGAAGCCCCCACACTTAAATTTCTGACAAAGAAGCTGAGGAAGTGATCTGACCAATACAAAAATGACATAAAGGACACAGAAGAAGTGTAAGAGGAATAGGCCTAGATGAAGTCCGGAAAGTGTATTTCATGAACAATTTTTTTTAGTGAAATGACAGAAAAGGAATTGACAACATCCTCTCAGGACTGTGAAGGCATGTACACACTGCGCTTGACTTGACATCTTCCTCACTCTCCTATTAGCTTTGTTGCATCTTTCGGGGTTGTTGAGACAATCTGACACGTCACAGTAGGAAAAAGGTGTAAATAACAAAATGGATGATTGCTTGCTTGCAATCTATTTACTAGGACCTAGAAGAAATGAGGGAAAGAAAGGAAGAGGAGACAGATATGGGTTGTAACGTGTCCACTGCCTAGCGTCATTTCCACGCTTCCCATTCATTGTCTATGTGAGAAGCCGTGCGATGGTGCAGCGACTTTAGAGAAGTAGGACGTCAAGTTGCCCGCTCTTCATTTGCATATAGTTGAGGTCTAGGCGACTTTGTGCAAATCAGGGGCGTAGACTCTTTCAACAACTTACATTTCGGTGAATTATTTTCGTAAAGTAAGAGAAAGTTTCCAAACGAGCCTCCATGTTGGTTTTAAAATTCAGGAGCAGACAGTCCCACGTGAAGCGTTCATCCAATCAGGTCAAATTCTCATAGCTACTCAACGAGAGGTAGTGCCACAGACATAGTTCCGTGTAGATTTAAGACCTGTTCTGGGCAAAATACTTTTTTGTACATGGCGGCAATGGAATGGAACAAACTCCCAGTTGGGATTAAGTTAAGCCAGTCAGATTGTTGTTTTAATCGAGCATGTGGTGAATGGTTGTTAAATGCTAATTAGATTCAATCTTTTATGTAGTCTTAAAAGAATATTTATTATTACAGTGTATATATTTGTATTTATTTTGTATTTGGATGTGGTTGAGTGTACATAAGGTACCTTTTAGTCATCTGTAGCTTGCCTGGACATCTTTGTCAGACTACAACGAGGACCACAATGGAAATAAGTTTGTAACTTTCTTGTGTTATCCTCGACAGTTCTGATAAATGTACAATGTCACTGTGTTGGCATTGTTTTATGCATTTATTTCTGTTACTGTCTAATAAATCAATCAATCAGAAAAAAAGGTGCATCGATCGCGGTTGTAGTAAGGTGTATCCCAACATGACATCATGACACAGCGTAAACATACATGCCCACTTTCTTAAGCCAAGTGGCGCGTTATATATCTGTACGCATTTTGAGCTATCCGCGTGTATGTCTACGCTGTATACAGCGGACGTAAACATACACGCCACTTTTCTAAAGCCAAGTGGTGTGTTTTACACGCATTTTGAGCGCCGTAATCAGCGGGCGGGTTGAGTTTAGGGAAAGAATAACCGGTCGGGTTTAGTAAAAGAAGACGGTAAAACGGTAAAAAAAGCGACGGTTGAGTTTAGGAAACGTGACACGCGGGACACGATCCCCGGTCTCCTGGGTGAAAGTCCTGTGTTTGACCCATCCACCATCCCGACCAACCTCCCTACGCAGATTTTCGCGCTTTCATACTACTCGCTATGGCGTAACTTCACACGCAATTGCAAGGTAATGTAAGTCAATGGAGGGCAAACGGCGTTGATAAACACGCTAAAAAGCGAGTATGCGTCTTGATAACACGCCAAAAATGGCATACGAATTGGCGTGTCATACATACGGCACTTAATGAGATCAGTCTGTGTAGCCTGTTTTCTTCGCTTGTCTGTGGTCATTGAAGAGAAATTGATAACTGCTAGTAGTGGCAAGCCCACCAAGCGTCCAATGCTGGGAAGTGGGGCAATCCCTGTCGTCAAAAAACGCCACAGTGGAGACGGGTACCATAAGGATTAGCAGAAATACTTCCTGAGCGTTTCGTAACTACTGATATCAACTTGCCGGCGTTACAGAGTCCTTAAACTCAACTTCCTCCATAGCTAAAGTGACCTCCTCCCTTCCAAGGCAGATTGTGTTGCACTCGTCCAGTATTTAAGCTGTCCATTAATTCCACACCAGCCGTTCTCCGTGGCTTTACGAGGACAACTGTGTAATGACACCTGCAACAGTTGATACATTCAGCCTGTCTCATAAAAAAAAAAAACTTTCGGGTGCAGCCCTTCACAGTCAGTTTAATGAGCTGTCTCCTCCTCAGTCGAGCCTCTCTGTCTCCCTCCCTCTGTTTCTGGCTAAACTGTCTGCAGAAGTTTCTTGTCCTAGTCGTCTTCTTGTCTGCCTAACCTTGACTGCTTTCTAGTGTGGCTGTATTCTAGTGTGTGTGTGTGTGTGTGTGTGTGTGTGTGTGTGTGTGTGTGTGTGTGTGTGTGTGTGTGTGTGTGTGTGTGTGTGTGTGTGTGTGTGTGTGTGTGTGTGTGTGTGGTCTTTGGCCCAGTTTGAGTCTTTCTGTCCCTCTGGGAGAAGCACCATCTCCACATCATATTTTTAAACTGCTCTTCTCCTCCCCCCCCCCTCCACGCTGTCCCCCATCTCTGCATCACCCCAAATGTCTTTCTGCTTCAGTCCTCTGGGCTCCCAAGGGTAGTTCTCACTACCAGTAGAACTATCTTTATATCAATCTCGAAACCCATCGGCTGTCGGTGTGCTGATGATTTAGCCTCTGGGGGCAACAGTCAATATTTCAGAGGTTCTGGTGTAGCCAGTGGATATCCGGGCCGAGGCTTCCTCTTCCAATGCGCCGGGTCCGATTAGCAACTTGTGACTCAAGACTGGAGATTGAGTTTAATTGATGGAATTTCTATTAACAGATAACTGCATATTAGTGCTATACATTTATTTATTTTAAAGCTACTAAAAAGCTGAATCGCAGATGGGTTTTTAAACCACAATGGTACTCTGCTTTTCCACAAAAGCTCAATATGCATTTAGTTGACATTAACATCAGCTATTAAGGGCTCAGTGAGTGCATGGCTGGTTAGAGATGCACCTACATTTCCTGGCAGCATCAACCTCATCTTCCTTTCCCTGCGAGTCTGTTCTGTCCGCAGGCTACCACACACCTCTGTAACCTTTACTGTCCATCACTGAGTGGGAGACAGAGAGAGCATTGGGGGGGGGGGATCAAGCAACAGATGAGGGGGAATAGAAAAAGGACAGATGGATTTGAAGAACTCAGAGGGGAGGTTATTTAGATATTCATCACTGGAGGGAGTCTGGAGCTCCCCAGTGGTGGAATAATAAGTCACCACCGCTGTTTGCTCTGGTTGGGAAAAGAAAAAAAGCTACCAGAGAGAGCTGCAGTTGATCTCTGCGCAATCTTCGCGAAAAGTTCAGACATGAAAGCGAGCCGATAAAAATGGCAGGTGAAGGCGGTGTTCCCGCAAAGAAATCGAAAAATAGCTGTAAATTTCAACAGTGTTGGGCGCAACAGTTTACATGCATCTTACCTAGTCATATCGACAACCTCCACGCTTTTTGTAAGGTGTGTCGCATTGATTTTAATGTAGCGCACGGCGGGAAAAATGACATCACCCGGCACATTAAAACCCGGTCACGCCGCCACGCCCCCGCACAAATCTCCCGGATTCTGAAAACCAAATGTTGGCAGGTATGGTGTAACGTGTTTAGTTGTTCATTCTCAAAATCGGTGTTGCCCGTTCACAAACTTGTCCTTTTTCATGAATATTTACCACCACCATCAATTCCAAGTATTCCTTTTGGCTTGAAATTTTTACATTTGTGTTTGCATGAACTTTGGTAGACGCTCCATATTCATGCGCCATCTTGAAATACGTTAGCCGGTAAGGGACGTACAAGACATACTGCTCCGCCTTTCGCGTTTTTCGCTGTCACATGATAAACTCACAGGTGCTGCTAATGCTGCTAATGGGTATCGTCGCTTCCTGTCCCCGGCAACTTTGAAGAAGGAAACATGGAGGACCACACGTATTCAAAATCCAAATTTCAGGAACAGGAGTCTTCTTCTTCTTCGTCCAGAAAAAGAAAAAAGGATATTGAAAAGAGCAAGAGACCGGCTTTTTGAAGCGTGAAGGCTACCGTAGCTGGAATACGTACTTTGAACTGCGTGGTGCGAGAGAGTTGATTGCGATATATGATCTCAACGCTAGATGAGAGAAATTCCCACAGCTTGGACCTTTAAGCCCAGTGCATACTAACATAAAACCCAGTTCAAGGATAACCAAGCTGCAATCCTTAGCAATTAGAAAATGAAACAGTGTTTCCCTGTGTCTGGCCTCCCAGCCCCCCTCTGGGCACAAGCAGGTGTGGAAAATTGATGGTTGGATGAATGGCCTGAGTGGTGAGTGTACACCTTTTTTCATAGATCTGGACAGATGGAGGAAGCCAAAGAATGCCTTTAGCCGTGTGTCTCAGCTATAAGACATGATCTGAGTTGGTTAGGTGCCATCTTTGGGGAAGTCAATAGATTAACCCCTTAATGCCGACCGTTGCTAATTTGCATCAGACCCCTTCCATTCCGACTGCAGGCGAGATAGCGTGTGTATTCCCCCAATGCCGGTTTCTTTACATTCCATACCTAGGAACCTTTTGCACGCACTGGTTTCTCATAGGACCGGTTGGAGTGGGAACTACATCCGGATCACGGAAGCGAAATTAACCCTAACCCTAACCCTAAAAAAACTACTGTCAATGTTAGGGAGTAGGAGAGTGTTTTCTTTCTTGCTGTTGTCAAGATTCATTTATTTGTCAATTCAAGTTTAGAAGTTCTAACAACTTTGTGACATGAATAAAATCTACATATCTGAGATGGGAAAATATGTTTTATTAATTTTACCATTTTGTAAAGAATTTTACCATAAATGCCTGTTGTTGCTAATTTGCATCATACCTAAATTTATATCTATTCTATATGCCATAGACAAATTAACAATCTCAACTTTATTTAGCATCAGCTTGGAGCCAGAAACACACATAATTATTTTTTTAATATAATTGTGAATACATGCAGGCGTCAAGGGGCTAAATGATTGCTCAGGATAGTTCTAATACAGTAACAGAACATTTTGCTGTACCAGCTGCACCATACAGTGTAAACACAGATTACCTCATGACAGTCCTATATTAAAAAAAACAATAATTGCCTAGAATACTCTGCGAAACTACTACAAGTGGTTTCAAAAGACTTCAGGTGCTTCCCCAGTCACCTGATCTAAACATCATTGGAACTTAATGGGAAATGATGGAGCCTAGAGGGCTTTTGTTGTGTAATTTCTCCATTCCCCGGTACCTCCCCACTGCTCTGGGACTCGGAAGCCCGTGTAGGATTTTTAACCTTTATTTAACCAGGCAAGCTGTTTAGGGCTCATCCTTATTTACAGTAACCTCCCTGGGGGAGTAGTTGTAGAGAGAGAGTGGCTTACAAAACATTCAAACACTCATCAGTTGAAGTAGCAGTCAAATACAAAAGTTCAGTTGGCTTTTTCTGGAGAAATGCTCGTTCGATAATTTAGGAGACTTTTAATGAGCCAAGGGCAACAGCAAATTGCTCGACTCTAAATTGAAGACCTGATTCTTAAGGCAGATGTGTGCTTAAAACTAAGTAGTTTGTACAAAGTGTAAGTGGGCAAACTGAAAGCAGGTAAAAAGCCAGCCATCACAGAGAGGGGCAAATTGAGATCATCTTTTCAATGAGGATAATGGCGCACACTTTCGAGCAGCTTGTACTTGTCAAAATAAGGGGGGGGCGAAATCCCTTTTTGCACTTGTCACGTGACGAAAAAGTGCTCGTAGTGCTTGAAAGAGAAGTTCAATGCTGCATACTTTCTCATCTCCGCACACCTTGCCAATTTCTGCATGCAAGTGGGCATGGTTGTCAGATCTGTTCCCGAAAGTAAAAAAAATGTATGGATCCACCCCTACCTTTCAGATGCTGTTTGATGTTCTGACAAACACTTCATTTGATGTAAGTTTCTGCTGTTGGTTTATGCCAAAAGTCTTGGCTTTTGATACAGAAGGGCCTGAAAACCAAACAAACATGGACAACTCGCGAGACAAAGATAAGATCCTCGTTAAAGGTTGTTTAATGGATTTAGTGCTATTCTATTTAACAGTCGCCATCCAATAGCATCCATCCTCTATATTATACAGTATAAACAGGATCTCACATTAGTATCTTGTGGAAACCAACTGTTTGACAACGGGTGCTGTGAGTTATTATTTTTTGCTGAAATCTGATCAGTTGTGTAGCTGTCATCCAATCTATAACCCGTCTGTTCTGTGCAGGGTCACAGCACAGTATTAAGCAAATGAGTACACCTTATCCTTATCCCAGGGTACTGGTCAGTTGTATCACATATTTTTGATATTTATGCAATCCTTTTGGAAGCTTTTTGATGGCTTATTTTAATTTTAATTCAACCATGTGCTGTGTATTCTTATTTTTGTAGACTGCTGTTTAGGGTTACCAGTGGGAGGGAGGGAGGGAGGGAGGGAAGGAGAGAGAGAGGGAGGGAGGGAGGGATGGATGGATGGATGGATGGATGGATGGATGGATGGATGGATGGGTAAAAACACATACTCAGTTGCTACATACCACAGCCAGACAGACTTAAACACAGGCACAAATATGTGAACACACACACACACACACACACACACACACACACACACACACACACACACACACACACACACACACACACATACACACATACACACATACACACACACACACACACACACACACACACACACACACACACACACACACACACTAACCCTAAATAAACAAACACAGCTCTTTACTGTCAGATTTATAGCATGCCTCCCTAGTAGCATTTCCCTGACGGAGAGAAAATCATGATACGACTGATAATGATTTCCCATCTGCTCTGTGTACTGTGTGTGTGTGTCTGTGTGTGAGGGGCACAGATCATCATCTTTTAAAACGGCAGATGTCTGCATCTTCTTGCTTACAGCTAATAACTGGCCTGAATAAAACTTTATTCAATAGATGAAATGACTCAGGTAAACAGAGCTGCTGTGTCTGTGCCCGCTTGTGTCTGAGTGTGTGCCAGGCGAGCGAGTAAAATAAAGGAGGTCAGGTGAAATTGTCATCGATTTATGGCCGGCGTCTGAGGAATGAAGAAACCATTTATTATGGAAGCCCATTAGTAATGTATGCATATCTATATGTGTGAGGGGAATAGAAGAGAGAGAAAGATGGTGGAGGGACAGCGCATCATCACTTATATGGCTCCTCCATTAGCCTGAGTGCTTCCGTGACAACGTAATGGCGGTCGCCCAGACAACAGGGTCACCGTAGTTATGAACACACCCGTCTGCTGATGTCAGCGTAGCAAAGTGGGTCCCGAAGTCCCACTTGGGATGCACCTACACCCACCCTCAGCTTGGGCAGGGCAACTATCTGGGATCTGAGAGGTTGTTGAACTAATCAATAATGAAAGAAGGGACGATGGGAAATGAAGGAAAGAGCTCGAATGAGAGAGTGAAGGAGAAAGACTGGAGGGAAATGGCGAGTGGCTGAAAAAAAACTAGACAGAGAGCGACGGAGAGCCCTCCCAGGGGAGTTGTTTCCAATACAGCACAGTTACAATACAGGCCCATTTTCCGAAAAGGCATCTCAGTGGTCAGACAATCTGTTCCATTATAAACCAATAGACTGAGAAGTGACTCGAGATGTGTTTGTGACTTGGCTCATTTTTACCGTAACTCAGGGGTCAAATGGATTGTAAAGTATCAGGACAAGGAAGAGGAGGGAGGCAGCGACAAACATACAGATGTAGAAAGAGAAAAAAGTATAGTAGTGAAGAAGAGAGAAGAATTACCGAGTGCTGGAGCACTGAAGATTTATGTGTGGATGTGGATGTTCCAGACCAACAGTGACAATATTGTTGGTGGAGAATACGACTATACTCCCCTCCTTCAAAAAAACAAAAAACTTGGATTTGAAAAAGCATTTCTGCTGCAAACAATTTTCTGTTTTTGTTCCCCCTCTGTGATTAAAAAAAATCTATTCCAAATCACGTTTGGCTAATCTGAAGGAAATAAGAGCCTTCCTCTGTGACATTTCATCCATCTTGCTCCGTTTGCTGATTTATTCTTGTTTACTCCTCATGCAGGGATACAAATCCTCCACTAATTAGTAAAAAGGTCAATTTTGGGTTTTTCTTTGTTGACAAGTCCAGACATATTGACTTTGGCTTATTAGCAGAGGACAATAAAAGGTAAGAAAGGATGAGTTGTAAATCGGTACTACGCTGAAAATGTTTCTAGTCACAACAGGGATAGGGATGTCCATCTGTCCACTATATTGGATGTACTGCCATGGAATTTTGGGTTACACTTTACTTGAAGGCATCTACATAAGAATGACGTGACACTGTCATGAACGTGTCGTAAACATTATAAACAAGTTATAACGCTTCTTTTATTAAGTGTCATTTGGTTTTTGTCATGACAAGTTATGGTTAGGGTTAGAGTTAGGGTTAGGGTTAGGATTCATGTGTCATGACTGTGTCATGACAGTGTCATGTCACTTTTACGTAGATACCTTCAAGTGTTACCGAATTTTGTACAGACATGGATGGTTCCTAGACCCTACATCCTACTGTATTTGGTGATCCCAAACAATAATTGAGCTGCATCATCAGGTCAAAATTGTAACTGCAGGAGGCAGAGTTCCACAGGCAATACAATCTATATTTCAAAAGCTGCAGAGCTGCTTTAGACTTGTGCCTGCTTCTTTGAAGATCAATAGTGGAGGGGGGGGCTAAGATGGGTGGTGGGTAAGGGGAGAAGGTTGGAAGTAGAGGCCAAGGACTGGAGGGAAGAGATGGACTGGGGAATATGACGTATAATGAATAGAGGAGCATGGTAACGAAGGCAGCAGCAAATCACGGCTGATCATAATCACCAGATGCAGGAAGCAAGATCAAGTGCTTGTGAAGCCGTTCTGCCAGGAAAATAACGCCGCACATACAGTATAGCTGGCATCAGCCAGTGCTGCTCAGCAAATTACCAAAGAGATTGAATGGAAATGATGCCTCACTTATCTACTGTCCCGTCATTGTCTACAAATACCCCCTCGACACACTTTGAGCATTTGCGAGGGCATAGATTTCAGACAGGGCTTTTCAAAAGATAATTTCCTGCATGTCTCTTTGTCCATAACGTTGTTTAGTACAGTGCTGTGAACCCTAGGCCTTCAGATGTCACAGTCTCGCCATGTGACTCATTCCAAGCAGCACAAATAATCAAATAAGAGTTATGGGAATAAACAAACTATTAGGATTAATGTGCAATTTGATGTGGTGTTGTGATAGCTAATTTCTTCCTTTTATGGTTGGCCCTAATGCCTTGTGCCTTAGTCATTCAATTATACTTCCTACAGAGTAAGTTTTATCATCCTCTGCAGTGAGTAAGACTTTTTTATTTTCACTGGAAATGGAAAATGTTAAGTGGTTAAAATGTCAATGCTGATATTGGAAGCCAACTATTGACTTTAGTCCGTCTTTTGAATATGATGATATAACCTTTTGAAGGACTTGCATCACCCGCCAGACCAATAATACCGCTTTAGATGTCTTGCTATTCATATAGTAGATTTTTTTTTTTTTTTTTTTTTAAGAAAGTTTTCATAAAAACAATGTTTGCTCTTAGTTACAGGTGTTGTTATTGAACTGATACAGTTTCTGGTTGGTAATGTGCATGTTGTGAGTTTGTCAGTATCCGTCCTTGTAAGAATTGATGTAGTTATTAGGGCTGCACGATTCAGAAAATGTCACGATTCGATTCAAAAACGATTCTCGGTTAAAAAAACAATTCACAGTATGTAAATTTAGTTATGTGTGTGTGTGTGTGTGTATATATATCTATCTATCTATCTATCTATCTATCTATCTATCTATCTATCTATCTATCTATCTATCTATCTCTATATCCAAGTGGATTTGTTTTTTATTTTAACATCCTGTTATGATGTATATGTATGTTGTGTGTGTTGTCTATAAGCTACTCGGACCTTGAATTTCCCCTTGGGGATCAGTAAAGTATCTATCTATCTATCTGTCTATCTGTCTTTTTTTTTGAATCGGTAGAGCTTGACTTGAATACAAATCGATTTTTTTGCACACACCTAGTAGTTATAGATTACCTTGGTAGAAGTGGTGTTACAGTATTATTGAAAAGACATGTAATGCCCACACATTGCACAAGTTATGGATGTTGCCATGGTGTCATCGCTGTATCATGATGCTTAGTGGTGGAATGTAACTAAGTACATTTACTCAAGTACTGTACTTAAGTACAAATGTGAGGTACTTGTACTTTACTTGATTCTTTTTTTTCCCATGCCACTTTCTACTCCACTACATCTCAGAGAGAAATATTGTACTTTTTATTCCACTACATTCATCTGACAGCTTTAGTTACTTTACAAATTAAGATTTGTGCACACAAAACACATGTAGTTTATAAAATTATAAATGAAACTACCCAACAATATAAAATCGGCTAATTAATTGGCCCATTAAACACAGAACTATTTTGATTTCCAGTTTCTAAAAACTTTTAGAAAACTTTTTCTGCATTGGGTACTTTTAATACTTTAAGTACATTTTTCGCACGATACTTACATGCTTTTACTTAAAGCTATAGTGCGTAGTTTCTGTCGCCCCCATGAGGAATTCTAAGTAATGACAACAACACTGTTGGCGTGTCCACATGATGCAAGCCTTCCGTGATCGCCCCCCCACCCCTCCTCAATGCAGTTGCTAGTAGCCAAGGAGGACACGGAGGATTAAAAAAACACGATGGACTCTTCAGTAGAGGTCATTATCTTCACTCGAGTTTCTGGTAAAGTCACCGGACAACACAATCTTCTGAACATAGCCATACTGAGAAATACAGAGAGAGTTGTGTGGAGCTGAGAGTCTTAAATAGCTTTGTAGCAACTCATTTGGCAACGGCTTGAATGTAACGGACGTTCATTAATATAAAAAAAAAGTTACACACTAAAACTTTAAGTAACATTTTCAATGCAGGACTTAAACTTGTAACGGAGTATTTTTACAGTATGGTTTTAGTACTTTAATGAAGCATCTGAATACTTCTTCCACCACTGGTGATGCTCAGCACAACCCCTGAAAATCTTGTCTTTGCTGACCTCCAGTGGTTTAACTTTTTCACTCTGCTGGTTAAACAGGTTGACACAGTGGCTAGTAGCAATGGTAGTGGGTTAGCTATACATGGGTGTACAGCACACAGGGGGCTAGTGTGGATTTATGAGCTGATATATAAGGGGTGTTCAGATCGCCCCACTGACAATGAGACTCTTTGAAACATGCTAATGCAAGGTATTGCAATGCCTGGAAGATAGCACCATGGGACATGGAGTTGGTATAGAAATGAATAATAGGCGGTATTCATGCATTGTTATGATTGGTCCTGGTGGGCCACAGCTCTTGCTGAATTTACAATATGCTTTATGTCATTTATCTACACCATTATCCCAGGAGGGAAATGATATCACGCCAATGAAAGGAGCATTATTCAGTGTGCTTTCAGAATGGACCCGATCTCTGATAACCAATCCATTGAACCAGTCATTGAACGCAGGAATATGCGTATGAATTGGAGAAAGAAATTCGGACATGACGTGAGCACACACTCATCAAAAATTTGTATGTGTCTGAACACTCGGTGGGAATTCATGGGAGTGTTTGTGTCTGTCTTTCTGCATGTGCGTGGGTGCATGCACGTGCGTGCACGGGTATGCATTAACTCATTGCAGAGTGGATGGTTATGCTCTCCAACAGCACAGTCTGGTTGCATAGCAACAGACTTACTCCACTCCCCTCTTCTTTTTCTTCTTCTCTTCTCTTCTTCCGTGCGAGCGTTTGAACTACAGTGTAACCTGAAAACATTCTTAAGGCTGTCACACACTCACAACTGAGTGCGCCGCCAAGCCTAAACGATACTGCGCATGCATGTCTGTGTGTGTGTGTTTGTGTCTGTCTGTGTGTGTTAGTGTGTGCCATCTATGGATTACACAGAGCTGAACACATGAAAGAGGAAGAGAGAGGAAGAAGTCCTCCTCTCAGCTCTGCAGTATCACTGACGGTCTAAATA
The DNA here is from genome assembly GCF_010015445.1 of Perca fluviatilis. Taxonomy (NCBI): domain Eukaryota; kingdom Metazoa; phylum Chordata; class Actinopteri; order Perciformes; family Percidae; genus Perca; species Perca fluviatilis. The sequence goes on along the minus strand of NC_053126.1, from coordinate 7,913,557 downwards.
TTGATGTTTTGACTCTGCCCTGCTCTTGTACAGTAGTTTTTTCATCTTTCTTTCTTGCTATCTCTTCCTTCATCCTCTCATAACCCCCTTCTCTCTCCTACATACACACAGTCTCTGCTTGCACAGCAAAGTGGGAATTCTGCAAGTCTTGACAATCACATTACCCCCCCCCCCCCGCTCCCTCCCCACCTTTCCTCTGGCCTAGATAGAAAAATATGCATAACTTCTTCATTTACCCCTGCAGCTAAAGTAGTACACTAGATAATTCACAGTACTAACAGATGCTGCAAAACTGAGCTTTATCATTCAATTGAGTGCTGTAATAGCCTCCTGATGTTTGCGCTGTCACCGGATAAGATGCCCCTCTGATGTATGGATGTGTATAACACATGCAGCCTCCAGGCGTCATCTCCATATTGAACAGTAATCATGACATGGAATATAATCATGGACACAATTCAGAACAGCAAACCCACACAACTATAGCTCCACATTAGGCGTGTGTGTGTGTGTGCGTGTGCGTGCATATGTGCAGTTTTATGCATTCGACAATATGAGAAGATTGGATTTGGATAAACACAATCGTAATGTGGTATCTCACTGTGCAGCCAGCAGAGAGCTTGTTATGACCCAGTAATCCAAACATTAATAAAAAGTTAAATCCTGCCAGAGGAAGGCAAAACAAAGCAGGATTGGTGAAGTGCTGTCAGCCACACTGCTCTCTGCATAAAGGCAGCCACTCTAGATAAAAGGCACTTCATAACCTCTGTATTAAAATGTTGTTGTTTTAATGATTCAACATATTGCAACATCAACACGTTGCCTGCTGTACGCAAGATTGTGTGTTACGTTTGGTCATCGTGATTATGTTTGGTTATGTTTATGATATCCAGCCTTTCCCACCATGGGAAACATACTGACATAATAACGTACTCTCTCCAAAGTGCTTATTAACATGTTCAATTAATGCTGATATGAAATTAAGGGAAACAACCAGAGCAGCAGATGTTTATTTTTATTTGAGTGACTTGAGTGAATTTTCACGTGTTATTAAAGTGGCTGAAATCAATATTTGTAATATTAACCATGAATCATACAACTACTTGTTTGTGAAAGTGGTCACTCGAAGTGATGAACCCACAGAGAATTATAACCTGACTTCAATTTTACAGAGCCTTATCGCATCTCGCTTGTTTTGGTTTTCCGGCCCACAATTTTACTGTTTTGGTCCATTTTCACTGCTCTCATTAAAGCCGTTTACAGCTGCATCAGGCAGCTCTTTTCAGCGGAAAAGCTCTAAAAACCAACTGTGTCCTACCTGCCCAGCAACAAACAGCGGACAGTCAAAGTAAGCAAATAGCTGATAAACATAAAGGAGAATTACGCATCTAAAGAGCCAGGTATTTCCCTCAGGAGTTGGAAGAGAGCAAAACGCAGCTAAAAGAAGGGGGGAATACAGCTTGCTTACAAGTTCGCCATACATCAAACTAGAGATAATAGTCTTGTGTTTACAGCTTGATTTTTTTGCCACCAAGGGGCCCCAAAAAAGCTGTCATTACAGGTTTAATACATTTTCTGTAATTCTTATAATAATTTCAGACCTGGGACAATCTTTAGCTCACCCGGTAGTGCATGTCCTTGGCAGCGGCCTGGGCTGCACATCTCTCTGTCTCCTGTCCTGTCATTCTTCAGCTGCTCTAATAAGTAAGTAAGTCAAGTTTATTTATATAGCACTTTTCACAGATAAAAATCACAAAGTGCTTTACAATAAATTGGAATATGATAAAAGAAGACATAAGAATACAAGGAAAACACTTCCCCTCAGTCCTACGGAGCACTTTGGCGTCTTTCAGCTAATCGTTTTGGCTTTAGATCCACAAATAGGCAACTAATTGGAAACATGTTTGCCATATCAACTGTATAAGGTGACAATACGTCAATGTTGCATTAACAGCTTGTTGTGCTCTAAAAATCAATCAATGCAGTTTTAAAGTACTCTGCAGTCTTGTTTGTCTTCAGCGCTCAATTCGGAATTTACCTGATGAAGGTCTGAGACCGAAACGTTGTATTTTTCTAATAAATTATTGCTTGCGTAATGGTCAGTGTGGGGGATTTTCTCAAAAAAATTTTGATCTGCTACTCTTGATCATATCCTACGCACCTGCCCGACAAAAGAGGTGTGCAAAAAAGTTTTCTTACGTCTTCTGCGCTCAAAAAGTTGACTTCCTGATATTTGTACGTATTTGATTTGTTTGTATTCCATCTGCACAATTACAAACTAACTAGGGCTTGGAAACAAAATTCACATGGATTTAGGAGTAATTAATTCTGCTCCTGCGTTGATATTTTTATGGTGAGGCGAGTCGAAATACATGTGAATCCTGTCTCTTTAAATTTAGCAAACCATGAATCAGCTGACTGTTTAGGAAAGCAAATGAGAACCAGTCCAGGTGGCAGTTTAATGACCACGGTTCAGTTTGTTATGCCAGGCTTTCTAAGCATGAGGAACTGTTGGCTCGTAGAGGCTGACATCTGTCCAAACCTTGTTTGTGGAGGGTGTTTGCAGAGGGTGGGTCAGATCCACAGTTAAACTGCATCACAGTGGCCCTCATTTACAAAACGAACGTATGACAGAAAACAAGCGTAAAACCAGCGAGTCAGTGTGACTTGCGGTGCAGCACATAATCAGTTTAACAGGAGAAGTCATCAGTTGATCACTTATCTTCAATGGCAGATCTTTTTAGAGGACCTCTATGCGCCGGTACAACAGTGCACACGTATGCACACGGGTCACGGTGGAGCGCTCCATCGGATTGATTAAGGGCTGATGGCTCTGTTTTGCATCAGCGGGACCCTACTATACATGCCGCAAAAAAGTCTGCAACTTTGTTTTAGCCTGTGGGGTTCTGCACAACACCGCGCAGGAAAACAGGGTGCTATAAGATGGAGCCAGATGACCCGATGCCCAGAGAGCAGTGTCCAGCACAGCCCCAACTGATCGAAGGAAACAGGATATTAGTCCTCGCTTTTAAAAGGTGTGGTGTTATGTTTGCCAATGGTATTCAATACAGGAAATATGACGATGCACAACATTTTTATTTATTCTTCAGGTTTTTCGATTATCTGGTGCAGTGTCGTTAATGGCCACAAGTGAACGATTTATTTCTGCCATTGACCAACATGTTTCGGCTTGTTTTTCCAGCCCCTCTGCTGTCAGGAGACAGGGTCGGGGTGGTGATCCAGCACTGGGGGGCGGAGGACACACGCCCACCCTCGCACCTCACGGTTGCCTGGCTCTGACTCATGAAAAAAAACATGAGTAAAATAAAAGACACTGCATAAACTCCGCTACTGTGGGATTATTTAAATACAGTATAGGTAGATCTACATGTAGGCCTAAGAGATTGCAATATAAGCCTGTATATTAGGCTACTATTAGGACTATAGCATACATATGTCAAGGATGTATAAATTAAATAAACTTCAGCTGGAGTCTGATTTACTACGGCAACACTGTTGACCACATCTGTGATCTCTTTTCATTCCGAATTCTTTCGATAGCCTGTAATACCAGATTTCAGGCTGCCAAATAGTACACGTTGGTGCAAATTAACCTGAGATATCAGTTTCAGTCTCCACCTCTGAAAAGTGCGGCTTCTTAGCTGGATTACATCTCGCCATGTCGTAAATTGTAATGGCGAGGCCTCAAAACCGAGAATATATTGGGGCGTGATATTTAAATTGCGATTGTTTCCAGCCGCTGCATTTAAGAATGTACGACCATTCTTACACTCGTTCGTGATACGAACGTTTCATGAATCACACGTGAAGCCTGTCGCAAGAGGATTTCTGCGCTGGTTTTTACGATAGATTGATAAATGAGGGCCAGTGTGATTAGAAGAGGATGGGGAGAAGATACCATTCGCTAACTGTGCCATCCTCGCCAGGTAAATGATGCTCTACACAACGCTGTGGAGCTGGAGCTTTATTAGGTGAAGCAGGCCTGTCTGCTGTGATTTCAACATGTTTGATCAAATCTAACGTTAAATGGCTCATGTAGTCAGAACACCACCTCCATTAGCATGAACGCACATCTTTTGGCTCAGTGGCTTCTTGTTCTTCATAACTGTAAATCTTTAGATGGCTGTTAAGGCCTTTTGTTATTGTACTCTTTATATGGCAAGGGTGACTTTAAACCTCTCCTCGCATCACAAACAGCATCCCTGCTCTGAGAGTAGAAGGCGTGAAGAAGGGGGACTTCAGCATTTAAACTTCTCTTAAACGTTCTTGGCCTGGCTGACAGGATAGGATAGTCTCTCGGTGTCCTCTGTTTGTCCACAGCCACTTGTGCTGTCAACACGAGCCACCTTGCAAGCAACTTGCACTTAAATTACAAAACCGTTATAGGGCCCTGAGTGTTTTCGCGCTGCTGTTTGCAGAGATCATTTGTCAAACACTGTCGAGCATTGTGACTTGAATCTCTGAAGGCAGCAAGCAAGTCATGACATGCTCTGTTGCTAGAAGCTTTTGGGGGGGGAGGGAAATCTAGCAATTAGGGCCTAGGTGACCAGTTTGGCCACAAGGGGTGTCCGTATCATTTGGTTGTACCCTAGTATCACTTTGCCAAACCTTCCTCAACAGCGCTGCGGAGGAGGGTCTGGATCGTCCACACAGCATTCCGGGATGGGAGAAAAACATGCTCTGGTTTATTGGCATTTCTTTTAACCAATCACAATCGTCATGGGCGGCGCTAAGCGCCGGGCAGAGCCAAGGTGTGGAACATGTGTACGTTCAGAAGTTGTTTTAGTCGTGCGACAGAAAAGTCAGATTGGACAGATAGTCTAGCTAGCTGTCTGGATTTACCCTGCAGAGATCTGAGGAGCAGTTAACCATAGTCCTCAGAAATCGACCAGAGTTTAAAGCACCCCTATTATGAAAAAAACACTTTTTCTGGGATTTTATAGTTATTTTGTGTCTCTGGTGCTTCCACACACATACAAACTTTGAAAAAAATCCATCCATGGTGTTCTGAGTGAGATACGGTTTCTGAATGTGTCCTGCCTTCAGTCTCTGGGTGAGCTGTTCAAAATCGGCCCGGATTGTGACGTCACAATCCAAAACGAGCTGGCTAACCACAACCGTTAGCGTTAGTAATTTGCTCTTACCATTCTCTTGTCGCCGTGCATACTTTGTCCACAGCAATCCCCACCAATCGGTCCCAAAAAGGTCCCAGTTAGAGAGTAAATGCCGTAAAAATAAACACATATATTTGTTAATCTTTAGCCTACAATTATTCCCTGAAAGAACCA